>NC_134484.1:417082177-417179677 GCF_040206685.1 Ascaphus truei
ATACACATGGCGCATAATTCTTTGTTTGAAATTATTTTTAACGCATTGCGTCATGTTGAATACCGTATGTGCATTTTTTACCTATAACTAGTACTGTATTAATAAATTTAATTATTGGTGTAATGCTATTTGTAATAGCCATACTGTGAATATAATATATGTATATACTAAATAATAATGTTTCTGTGTGCTAATAAAAGGAGCAAGTGCGTCAAACTCAAGTTCAACTTGACGTAAACTGTAAAAAAAATGTAATAGTGCAAGCACGGAATGAAGTTGCTATGTATCTATCCAAAAATGTATTTGACTCAACAGGGATGTTTCATTATACAAGTAAAAAATAAATAAAGATATGATATATATATATATATATATATATATATATATATATATATATATATATATATATATATATATATATACAGTGTTCGACAAACCTATACATTTGCTCGCCCCGGGCGAGTGGATTTAACCCCCGGGCGAGTAAATTTTGGCCCAAGCAGCACACGTTTGGTACTAGGTGGCGAGTAGATTTTTTTGTGTGGCGAGTAGATTTTTTGGTGATTTGTCAACCACTGTTTTTATATATATATATATATATATATATATATATATATATATATATATATATATATATAATCTCAAATGGATATATTACTGTATGCTCATTTGCATGTCTTAGACAGGTCTGCAACTCCGCCTTTCACCATTATCACCCCGCACACAGCAAGACATGAAAATGAGCATACAGTAATATATCCATTTGCTATATGCTTTGTTGTGGAGGGTTTTTGTCACTTTTTTACCCAGCATAATTTAACTGAGTATATATATATAGTTAAGTTATGGTGGGTAAAAGAAGTGACAAAAACCCGGCCGGCCAATTATCAGCAACTTCTCGGGTTATGTCACGGTCCCAAGCTCACCATACAACGCAGACCAATGAGAGCCCCGCACACAGTCACCTGCATACTCGGCGTGCAAGACTGAGCGAGGGTCCCCCAGGTCTCCACCAATCCGTTTGACTGGATCATGCCCTCGCCCTCAGTGTGAGAGACAAGCTTTTCAAGCTCATTAGTGCTTCATCTGATCCGTAGGCACAGTCGTGCCAAGGCCAAGTGTTAGGTGACTAACCTGATCCCTTTGCAGTTTAAATAAAACGAGCCACACTCAGAAATGCCAATGGCACCGCCGGATATGTCGATTTTGTCACTTCGGTTTTTTTTTTCATTTTCTTGTGATAGCAGTTTATTTGTTTGCCTACTTGTACATATTTAGAAAAAGAATCCCAGAATTTTGCCTCCCGTGTGTTTTTTCGCCTAGCTTCCTCGAGATCAATGATGTCAGCTGAAGTTGTTAGCCCAATGCACTCAAACTAACGTGATGGCAGGAAGGTTGTTCTGTCAGTTCTCCAGATCATTTAGTTGAACATCAAATCTTTGGCTGATGACACCACACTTGTTAAATCTGCCTGTGAGATTAACAACAATTTTTTTCAGCTCTATAATCATCAATAATCTCAAATTTACCAATGTAACCATGCTTCATAATCCTTGTAAGGCAGAGGTTCTCAAATCCAGTCCTCAAGACCCCCTACAGGTCAGGTTTTAAGGATATTTGAGCTTCAGCACAGGTGACTAAGCCACTGATTGAGCCACCTGTGCTGAAGCAGAGATAACCTGAAAACTTGACCTGTTGGGGGGTCCTGAGGAGTGCAGTTGCGCGCCTCTGCTATAAGGAATTGCACAATCACCTTGGATCATGGTCTGATAAGAACCTGCTGCTTACTTCGTTTCTCTGCATTGTTGATCCTTTTTAGAGCATCCTCAAGAACATTCATGCGTACCATAGTGCCGGTTCTATTAGTACTGTACTAGGAGTGACCCATTCAGTGCTCTGCAAAAGGCTGCATGCTCTAACAGTGCTGTGATTTACCTGCTGCCAGGATATGAGAGCTGTTACTTGCATAACAACAGTAGTTTTGTTTCAGCCGTCCAAATGGTATCCAAGCTTTTAAGTAAACAATGAGCTGACGAGGAGAGTATAGGTCTATCAATATTGTATAAAACGTTCTGTCAGTCCAAATACAAAAATGCCCCCATCTAGTATACATAATTCTCTAACACATGTTACGAAAAAAGCTTCTGTCTTTTGTCACTCCTATCATTTAGTGGAAGATATTATTAGTGACAGAAAAGTGCCCCATCCAAAACAAAAGCTTTTTTTCTAATAATGTGTTAACAAATAAAATAACCACCTACTGTTGAATTATTCACTTAAGTTTTATAGATGTGAATACAGCAGCGTACAATGTAGAAGAAAAGAATTCAAGACTGCTAAAAAATGTATTAGGATCTGCTTAGTCTCGGCACTAAGCAATTCCCTGTAATTCATATGAATGGGTTTTTTACAATTTCCCACTTCACAGGGCAATTCCCCTTAACCCAAATTCTCCACTTGCTACCTGTCCTATTTCAACACCTCTCTTGCCCTTTACCCCCTTTGGGACGAACGTGAGTCGGTGTTCGATATGTAGTGTTGCGTGCGCCGGGCTGCGGCCCCTCTTTTCCACCTTGACGGGCATCCTTCTGCAGTTCTTCCAGGGTTTTCCTCCACATATTTATTTTTGGCCTCCCAGTGTTTCAAGGAAATGAGCCCAGGGACCTCCTCGCCAACCTGCTTCTACCATTGGCAAGACTAGCGAATTATAAGACCAGCCAGGAAGCAGTGCTTGGAACTGGAGGTCCCAATGAACACAAAGGCATTATTTTGGGCAGAGATCACCCACGCCAAGTCCACTGGGACAGCATTACAGTTTACCTACCCCGGTGGGTGCTCTGTTTGTTAACCCCTTGGTTTCTCTTTCAATCACCCTCCTCATCTAGTGCACGGATTATTTTTTGCAGTTGCTTTGATATCTGTGTTTTGTTATTGTCTATCTGGCTTTTTCTTTTTCTCGTTAGATCCTCTAGGGGACCGATGAGTTTCCCATTTCTCAATCAGTAAAGGCAGCTAAAATAGACTGCATAAGAACAGCCTTTTGCTTCTAAGCAGGATGCAGCCACATCTGATTAGCATATTATATGCAGCACCTCACAGCCCGCACAGTATAAACGTCGGCCTCGAGTTAGGTTGGGCTTGTTTTGAAAGGCAGTGATATTTTTTTTTCTCCTTACACTTGGCAGCATTGTCCGCCTTAAATACCTCTTAAATCCTAGCCCAATCACGTCCCTTTATCTACGCCTATGCTATGCAACGGCTTCTAAGCTGTCTTTCTCTTGCAAGGGAGACAAATGCCATTTGTACAGTAAGATTTACATTTTCATCCTGCTTCTCTAAGCTTTAATGTATCATGCAGTTATGGAAGAGTTACCTCTGATGCACATTTGGCTAATAGCAAATTCTGCACTTTGGACCATCACTTTTTGACCTTTACGTAGTATTCAATTGGCCTCTCACATTCTGCATCAAATGTAAGACACTATATTAATGAGTTTTTGCATTTGGCAGAGATATGAATAAAAATTTTTTTTTTCTGGGCATTTTCCAGGAACATTTAACATAGCCCCCAAATTGTCAGGGTCCAACAGTGTCATAAACCTCATCCCCAGTATAATTTACAATGACTGTTCAGTCTTATGTCAAAATGAACAAAGAGCAAGAACCTGCCTAGGCCAGAAGTCTTGGTAATGGACTGGTGCTCATGGTACTAACCGAAATGTTATTTCATAGTGTTAACCCTTAGTTGCAAAAAGTGATACGTGTACCATTTACAAATACTACTGAAAGAGCAGAGCGCTCTGTTCTTGATACATGTGCACCTACTTAAAAGGCGACCGTTAAAATGAAATCAGTTTATATTAGAAACATGCATTTATTCTGTGTATGTCTGTTGGTAAATATGCTATAAAAATAGTGATACTGTGCTTGATTTCAGGAGACCATCATTAGCTTAAGTATATAGAAGCAAAACTATTCAACACCCGCAGTCCGCACTGATCACCATTTCTTCTTGAAATGTCCAGCTTTATTTTTGTTTTTCAAACCATTTTAAGTATTCAGTGTCCGGGGAGGTTAAAATGAAGCTCTCCCCAGACCCCAGTGCTGTGTAAAGGTTACCATGGTAACCTGAGAAGCTAGAGATAAAGAAAATTATGTTTTTCACAAATAGGATTTTTTTTTAAAGAGCAGAACTTGCTAAGAGGACAAAATACTAACATGATATAAGTTTTAAACTCATAGGCCCTTATTCTGTAAGGTGTGATAAGCGCTGATGATGTGCTATCGCAGGAAAAGCCCCCATTTACTTTAATGAGGCTTTTCATGCGATAGCGCGTCATCTGCGCTAATCACACCTTACAGGATAAGGGCCAGATGCTTCTGGAGGGGATAGCTGCACCAGAGTGCCACAGCCCCTACGGCACTCGCAATCACATGATCGCTCCGTCACTGATGACAGAGCAGAAGGGACGGCGTTCTTCCATTCCACTTCATTACAGATCAACGCGATCGCCCTTACAAAAACGAGCAGAGACTTTGTGATACAGCTACTAGGTCGGGGCCCCTGAAGCGCCAGATGCCATGATGTAGTAGCTACGTCTAAAGGGCACCCTAAGGGTTAAACGCTTATTTTACTTATTCAGGAAAAATAATGCTGCAGCCCGTTCAGTGCTGGAGGGATTTGCTACACATTTACCCTTGACTGGCAATACTGCCAAAAAGTTACTGCAATACAATATTTCCCATTAATATTTTTTCTGTCTTATTACAATGTTACATGGGAGAGGTACGTAACTCACGCTTAATTACCTTGTATAGTTACTTACATTTATATAGTAGGTTGTGTATATGGAATAAAATGTACTATTGTTATTGCAATCATTTTTTTGCGATTGTGAGCTGAATGACATGACTCAGAGGGCTTCTTAACAGTATGCAAATAAAATAGATACTTAACAATATGCAAATAAAATAGATTTTGAAAACGTAGCTTAGTCGACTAATTAAATCATAACGCAGAGAAGGTTTTCAGGTAGCAGCTGGTGGGAAAAACAAGGGGAATCTTTTATTCTGCTCATTTTATCATTAGCTTAGTAAATCAAGCAGAAAAAAAGCCATTCTTAAAACAATAACCTGCCTATTTAAACAGGTATGTTTGCAGAACAAATGAAAACTTCAAAGAACATTAACAAATAACATACATGGTCAAATCAATTAATTATTACGCACACGTACACCTGTTAGGTAAAATTTTATATATATAATATATATATAAATATATATATATACACACTCACACACACTTTGCATAACCATAGGCACAATAAAGCTAAACACAATTATGTCAGATATATCTAAAAAATGATAGTTTACATTATATTATTTTTCATAAATCTGTTTACTTTATATAAGCAGTGTTTTTAACGTGACAAATAAAAACTGAAATACTTTACTTATTTCACTTCACACACAACTTACATTGAAACGACTTATTTGTAAAACAGAAGTCCTGGTTATCGCACTATGGAGAGACCCACTCAGGCATGCGATCCCCCGGAGACACCGCAGGAGTCTAATTTGTCTGTGGGGAAAAAAATCATAGAGGTCTATTTAAATATAGATAATGCACAATACAAATTGACAGTTAAAACGGCTGCAAAAATATTGGTGCGTCATTTTTTTAAATTGAAAAATTGTACATCCACCTCATCATAAAAAATGGACACGATGTCCCATCACCAAATTACTGCTGCGAGTTTATGAAAAGGAAATTGATTCCTAAGGGGAATATTAATTAAACAATACAGTACAGACGAATCGGTTGCTTTTTATTTTTATGTTTTTAACTCTAGTTTTGCGCCATTATTACAGCTAAGGGATTCTAGTCAAAACCACTTATGAGGTCATTTACTGAGGCTGTAGAGAAAGAAGCTGGCACATTTTCCCCCCTTGTGTATTGTTTTACAATATTGCTCTGGCTTGGTTCACATTCGGATTGCAAATGAAGCAACTTGAGAAATGTGTGCTGCTTTGTACACTCGCTGGCTGTAACCGTCAAAGCATCCAAAAGCAAAAACATCTTCAAGCAGCAATCCCTTCCAAAAGCCTATATGGGTTTAACTTATATAATGTTAGTATCGTTACACCTGACCCCGAGCATGCTCTGCTTTTAAACAAACAAAAATGTCAATGTTCAAAACCCCTGCTTTTCCCATGGTAACCTTTAGACTGCAATGTGAGAGCTCCATTTCCACCACCTGGACACATTTCAAACGCCTATATATCTATCTATCAATAAATATATTTTAAAAATTGAAAATAAAATGGCGATTAGTACAGGCTGCTTCTTTAACCGTTTGGGTGCCCACGAGACTGAGCCACTACATCATGGAGTCTGGCACTCCAGGGGCCTCATGGCGCAGTAGCGACGTCATCAAATGCCCGCTCGTTTTTCTAGGGGAGATCGCTGCAGGAACGCAGGAGGCGATTTACAATGAAGTGGAACGGAAGGAGGAGGGCTTCTGTCATTCCGTTGCGTCACCACGGAGCGCGCACTTGATCGCGATGGTAGGAGGGGACGTGGCACTTAAAGGGTCAACCCTCCATATTTACTGTTAATTGCTACATTACAACACACCCACTTTTGTTTAAGTGCATGAAATTAAAAATCTTCTGGCGCGCAGAGCACAACATCTGGTCTAGAAAATGGTGGGAAAACTTGCAGTAAATTCTTCTGGGAAAACGCTGGGGTTTTGGCATTTGTGCTGCTGTGTAGCGTGTCTACATGACCTCCTCTATGCTTCATCCTCAAAATGCAACTTTTATCACTGGGCAAGGTCAGTACAAACATGTTGCGGGTCAATTAATATTATGATAATTTAGTGTGCCCACCATTTGTTTTTTTTTCCTTGCTGATTTATATTTCACGTTTGCCCTGACGTAGCATGCGGATTTGGAACGAAGCAATTGGAGAAGTGTGCGGTGCTTTGTAGGCCACGAAATACCGGGAGGTAATAGTTTGTCAAAATTGTCATCTTGACAATGAAAGAAACTTGTCTCATATTTACTCGAAATTATTTGTAACTGTGTCTGGGGAGAAACACCTAAGTGCCTATGTACTAAGGGCTGCAAATTGGCGCATGGAAATCTAATTTAAAATTGCGCTTGCGTGCGTCTGTGTGCTAACCTGATATTTCCCAATCTGCATCATCAGCGACAAAATGATTTGTTTCATTTTGTGTGCACGAAAAAAATTGCGCTTCGCCTACAGATGTGAATGGTATGTACTAAACATGTTTTTTTGGGGGGGGGGAGGAAGGGGGCACAGTGTCGGTTACAGAGGCCCCACGCTATTCCCCAAAGCATTTAAATGAAATGCCGGGGAGCGCGCAAAGCCTCTAATTTGCTTAGCTTGGCTTCGGTGACGCATCGCCATGGCAACGTGACGTCACATGATCACGCGGCATAATTTGAGACCGTTCTTATGTTGGGGGGGGGGGTGGCGGGAGCACTGGTGCTGAGCAACCAGGGGTCGTAGCACAGAAAGTTTGCGCACCCCTGGCTTAAAACATAAAAAGTCTGCTAATAGTGTTAGCGCAAAATAAAGTTGCAAAATATCAACCTTAAATGTTTTTGCCGCAGCACAGATATTTTATTATTTCGGTTAACAAAATGTATTCTTTTCATAGTATGGCTCTAAATTATATTTACTAACACTAGTTATAAATAAATGTAAAAAAATCACAGAATTCTGTTTTTATTTAAATTGTATGAATCAGGGATTCAACATGACGCAATGCGTCAACATTTATTTCAAACAGTGAATTACACATATGAGGCCTTCATACAAGCAACACATATTTTGGGAAGGTTTATACTATTTAAAAGCACCAACATTTTTACACACATTTCTTTATATGTTCTTAGCCCTCAAATTTGCACAAAACACACTCCTTTTATGAATTTGTATGTAATTAAAATGCTTCTGGCGCAGAGCGCAAAATCTGTTTTCAAACGTTAGCAAAATGTAAAACAGTTTGCTGGAATTTTGGAGTTTGTGCCAGTTTATAATCTTTGTACATGACCATGATTTTTATTTTAAATAATCTCAGAGGCGTACATATTTGTTTTGTACCTTTATTACCTAATGTTGGCACTGATAGTTTCTGGACACTTTGGTGGTACTGTCTAAAGCTTCTTAGGAGTGGGTTTGTTGTAAAAATACTGGTACAAAATTGTACCAGTTGTAGCAAACAGACAAATATCTTTGAAAGCAAAGGATTTTTTTTTTCTTTGATAAATCTAATGCATTTGTGCCCCAGAATTGCACCATTCTTGTATTGATACGTAGGCCTCAATTCAGTAAAGATTGGTATATGAAAACATTGGCGTTATAAATGTTTATCACCAATTTTATTTATCCACCTCTTCATTAAAGCCATATCCCCAGTAGTAAAGCAGTGATAAAAGGATTTTTACTGTGGTATTATTTTTAGCGCGGACCATACAAAAAGTAGTTCACGTAAAATTATCTATTTTCGTTATTCACTAAACTCCAGTCAACTAACCCAGGCTATAATGGTCAACATATACACAGTCTTCAATCACGTGTATCTTGTTAGCTAGGATATATTCAATTTTATTCTTGATTCCATGGATACGTTCCATGTCTATTTTCTATTCTATTTGCTATTTGGATTCTTCTTGAAGAATGGATTAATGATGTATACATGTTCACGTTCTGCACATTGAACTAATCTGTCCCAATTGAATTCCTGCATACTTACCCACTGATGCTTCGTCTTTCTGTTGGTCATCAATGTTTGCATTAAAATCTCCCACAATGATCTTAAACCAGCAAAACGGGAAAAATCCTACATGTTTATTTATTTTTAATAACGTAGTTCTGTAGAATTAGGTAATACTGTCTGCATTTTGTTTTACTCCTAATGCAATTTTTGTATGATTTATTAATGTACTGATCATCCTTTGGTTGCTAGAGTACAGCAACCATTTAGAAAGTCACATCCACATCCTCTTTTCAAAGGCTCTGACAATCACCTTTTTGAAATTTGCCATTTGGCAACCAAGTATCACAAGCAGATATGTTGCTGTGTTCCAAACAGCAGACTATATATTACTCTGAAAGCTGTAACAGTAATGTGCTACACTTAGTAATATAATGTTTCATATTAATTGCAGCATTTTACAGACTGCAGTACAAAGTTAGATGGCGGCCAATCAGGTTTTTACAGATTTATAACAAGAGCAGCAAACGATTGCCAGTTTAGGTAATAATGTAGAATTATACATTATCACATGCTTTACATATAAAAATAAGAATGAAAAAAAAAAGTGTGGGGGGAGGGATGTAGTATTGCTGCTTAAGGTGACAATTTCCTTTGTTATTAAGTTAGTTGATTTCAAGGCAGAAGTCCGCCACATTTTCTGTATGACTTAATGTTGGGGCATACACTTGGATAATTTGAAGCTTGTATCTGTTTGTCAAGTGAATGATGATCCTGGCTGCTATTTCTCTTGAACTTTCATGCTCCACTATGGGGCGGATGTATGGGTTATCGCACCGGAACAGGTGCGATGAAAGTACCGGCACTTGATGCATTGTATTGTATTGTATGTCTTTATTTATATAGCGCCATTAATATACATAGCGCTTCACAGTAGTAATACATGTGGTAATAAAATAAATAACAGATCATGGGAATAAGTGCTTTAGACATAAAAGTAACATTAAGGAAGAGGAGTCCCTGCCCATATGTCGTTTATTTATTTCTTGTTAATGAGGAAGCTTACTGCACTGATTCTTCTATTTTCTGTGCCCCTGTAATATAGTATATGCCTGCTTTTGAGCTCAACAACGCCTTCATCTTTTCTTCACTAATGGCAATAATCTTTCACCTAATCTTTTCACGCTAGTCTTTCAGTTCTTGTAGTGCTGCTTCACTGGAGAGAAACCAGCATCTGTACAGTAGGTAGTCAGATTGAGGTTTGCATGACAGCCTGTGTTTAACCTCTGTGGATTCTTAGCACCCTTTGTCTTCACTACTTCTCCCTGAATGCTGTCAAGCTCAAGGACAATCTGGCTTTTAGAGAATGAGAACTATCGCTTTTCGGTATTTTTCATATTTTGGGGTTTGAGGCCTTACTTACAATGCCAGCCTCAACTTTCCCTCTTTAGTCAGTTATTTTGTTTAAGCTTTCATAGCATGGTTGAACCTGCCTGCACAATTTCCAGTATATATTTTCTTGAATACACATTGCCACCTTCTGCTTTGAGACCGTGAGATAAGGGTTTGAGGCAGTGAGATAAGGGAAGGATATAAACATTTTGACAAAGTCCCCAATAGCGGCTGAAACGTTGATCCTACAGTAAATCCCTCACAAGCGGTGAGTGCCTGTTTATATGGATTTGCTTTATATATACTGTACTTCTGCATTGCCTTTTTGCTTTATATTACCAT
The DNA here is from genome assembly GCF_040206685.1 of Ascaphus truei. Taxonomy (NCBI): domain Eukaryota; kingdom Metazoa; phylum Chordata; class Amphibia; order Anura; family Ascaphidae; genus Ascaphus; species Ascaphus truei. Next base: position 417,092,659 of record NC_134484.1, read on the forward strand.
CTTGGCCACTTAATTGTAATAGGCTACACTGTGTTATCTATTTTATTTCTGCGAAAGATACGTGTCAAATTAAAATTGACAGGACTATCATAGATGACAAAGATTTGAAATATCTCACACCTAATCTATATCTTGGCCCTAATAATATTATTAATGAAATGGCTTTCTCTTCAAGGAAAATCAGCTGTGCTTTTCATAAAAAACATATTCTTCTGATCTAAGGTGACCACTATTCTGTTACAAGGGGGGGGGGGGGGTTCTTAGCCCTTTGTCACATAAACAAAATCTTGTTCTATACTGCTAGTGTTTAAACTCCAGTATATTTTATACTGGAGTAATCCTGTGAAATTGTATTTTCAGTTGTAAATATGCTGATATTTATTCTTAGATTTCTATCAATTTTCTTTTAAAACCCGAAAACGGTGTTTCTTTATGAAACCGCTGATCGGGGCACTAGAACACAGAAACTCCAGTTTAAGTAAATGGGCGTTTCCGTGTGATAATGCTCAGACTGGCACTTAAAAAGGACCTCCAATGTGCTATTAATCTGCCTGGCAGGCATCTCCATTATTCATTGAAGTAGTTAAACAGATTTTGATCTCACATTTTATACATGACAACATTAATTAAGCATTGTCTGTCAATTCCCATGTTTAAAACCACATCAACTCAGAGAAGTTAAATGTGCAATGTGTATCACTTAGAGAATGAAGGTTAGGCCTTTACTAGCTCACTGCTATTGTTTGTTTGCCTGTCTTTTTTTTTTAATTATATTTTTTATTAATAACAGAACTGAATTGTGAATAGTACTTTACAGCTTGAATATAAGCTCTTTAAAAACTAAAATCTAGGCCAGCTGTGGGGGTCACACAATTGAAAGCTGTGACATCATCAAGACATGAGGTTTTTGGCTTTCTTTTGGTCACCGAAGTGAGGCAGACTCTGGCATGAATATTTTTCTCCCATCTTGTCTGAGAGATGGAACGATGAATATCTCAGAAACCAGGGAGCCTGCCCAGAGCCATAATCACAGCGGTTCAGCTCCTGCCCTGAAAAACTCCCTCAGTTCAAATTAAAAAAGAATCCAGAAGCACAGATTGCTGCTTTAAATTCGTACAGCGGGTCTTGGGGGGGGGGGGGGGGAGGTGGATCATGTTTTTGAAGCACGGTTTTGTTTATGAAACGCAATTTACTAATGCACTTCCAACTATCAGAGATAAAAGTGATACAAATGTCACATGCTGTGCATATATTGCATGCATGATATGCTTATCTACGGTTTCAATCCCACTTTGAATGTATTTTAGTGAGTTTTTGAAGGTTGCTGTAAAAAAAATGTGTGAAAAAAAATTGCTTGTCAGATTATAAGGTTGTCATGGAAACAATTGCATGTATAGAGTAGAGCAGCATATGTCTGACCCCATCGCTGCCATGCATTGCTTTGCAGGGATTATACGGTTATATACAAGGCAGGCACTATTCATATTTACATTTTCAGTCATTCCATTTTTTCTTCTTAAAAAGTGTGTCTCTATTTAAGTCCAACTAAGGGTGAATGCAGTTACCTCTGGTACATGTAAAACTCAGTAAAACTATTGATTAAAAAGTGAGATGCAGTTTTACCATTTTTAACCCGTTACAGTAAAATTGTGGTGTTCAGTGGGACTCTCCAAATATATAACCATGACTATTTTTATTTTATTTGTATGTAAAAAAAAAAAAAGGGGGCTTCAGTACACTGTTCCACTATGCACACATCTGCATGTGAAAGATAAAAGAAATACGGGTTGTCAAATTAGTTTGACAAACATTCAATCAAAATTACGAGGTAATTATATGATTTGTTTTTTTCTGCTGCCATTCTTTACTGCACCATAAATACCCATTTAAACACATTAATAAGCACCAAGTGTATCACCTTTTAAAAGTATTTTAATTACATTTGAAACTTGGACAGGCATTGCAGATCTATATGACATTTCTGTAAATTATTGTTTTGCTTTTAAATTGATTTTAAAGGAGCAATTCATGCACTTTTTTTTTATTATCATTATTTTTTTAACATACATTTCAAGCAGGGGTTTTTTCGGACCTTAACCCCATTAATTTTAATTTGGGGGATCCCCTGCTTCCCGAGATATAGACCTCCAAAGCCGAACCTGATGACGTCATTGCTCCTTTTGGCCTGCAGGGCGCCGGAGCTTTGAAATTCCCTGCTAGCCGAGTTGATCAGCTACTGACACCCCCTACGAAGGTAAATATCTCGGGAAGCATGGGGTCCCCGTAGCTGAAATTAATGGGGTTCAGCTCCGTCGACCCCCTGCTTCAATCCTATGTTTAAAAAAAAAAAAATGCAAAAATAATAATCCGCTTGAATTGCCTCTTTAAAGGAATCATTGAGATATTTATCTCTTAGGTCAATGTTATAATTAGCATTATTGTTATTAATATTATTGCTATTATTAATAATGTTATAAGTTGTTTATCACTGTTGTGTTTGTTGCATGCATCAGTTTGAGATTTGATGTGTGGTTATCAGACCCGCCACCAACTTCTGTGGCTGTCAATGAATTCCTTTGCCTGTTGTCAAGATCCACCAGGTCTGAAGAGGGATATATACCTCTCTGGCTAACGTGTGTCTCTAGTAAAAAGAAAAAAAGTGTGTTTGCAGGCGCTCCTTTCTGAGAGAAAATCAAGTGCAATTATACTGTGTTAATCAATAAAAAAAATATATATATATATATATATATACATGTAGAGGTATCAGTACCGTGTTAGCCGAGCTTCAATAATCAAAAAATAAATAGATGATACCGTTCTGTGGCTAACGAAATGCTTTTATTTGTGCGAGCTTTCGAGATACACTGATCTCTTCTTCCGGCGATGTTACAATGAATGAAGCAAGGATAACTTAAAAACAGTGTCTCTTGGAATGTTATCTGTGCTTCTCCTTCCCCCGGTGTGGATGTGTTTTATGGCTAGAGGTGTCAAAGGGTAACTGAAAGCAAGTGAAGAAAGATTGTGTATGTGTATCAGTGTGAATAAAAATGAATGGAGAGCCCACAGTATAAACAGTGCTCTACACAAGGTGTGTGTGGAGTGAGAGGGATATAAATGGTGTGGGTGGGTGTGGAAATGTGAGAGTTTGTAGCACAACTAAAAGTGTGTGTGGATACTATGTGGTCCCTATTGGTGTATATGGATGGAAAAATAGGGAGTATTCGTATGTGTGAGAGACAGCTGTGTGTGCATACATATAGCACAGTATGTACAGACATGGCCTTTAGCGCTCATGGGAAGAGAGTTCGCTAGTGTCAGTAATGACTCATAAAATTTCGATCTCTGTTTAGGCCACTGCTAAGTGTCCCGAACAGTTGCATAAATTTGTATTCATGCAACCGTCTCTCTTTCGGGGTTTTAAGATTACCTTTGAGTATGGCAACCCTCAGATCGTTCATCTTATGGCCAGAGTCAGAGAAATGTTCGCCAACAGGACTGTCTCTTGTTCCGCGTGTGATGCTGTGGCGATGCAGGTTCATTCTCTTGTTTAGCCCCTGTCCTGTCTCACCTATGTAGTAGCAGCCCCCTGGGCATTTCATGCACATGATGAGGTACACGACATTGCTGTCCAGCAATGTCGTGTACCTCATCATGTGCATGAAATGCCCAGGGGGCTGCTACTACATAGGTGAGACAGGACAGGGGCTAAACAAGAGAATGAACCTGCATCGCCACAGCATCACACGCGGAACAAGAGACAGTCCTGTTGGCGAACATTTCTCTGACTCTGGCCATAAGATGAACGATCTGAGGGTTGCCATACTCAAAGGTAATCTTAAAACCCCGAAAGAGAGACGGTTGCATGAATACAAATTTATGCAACTGTTCGGGACACTTAGCAGTGGCCTAAACAGAGATCGAAATTTTATGAGTCATTACTGACACTAGCGAACTCTCTTCCCATGAGCGCTAAAGGCCATGTCTGTACATACTGTGCTATATGTATGCACACACAGCTGTCTCTCACACATACTAATACTCCCTATTTTTCCATCCATATACACCAATAGGGACCACATAGTATCCACACACACTTTTAGTTGTGCTACAAACTCTCACATTTCCACACCCACCCACACCATTTATATCCCTCTCACTCCACACACACCTTGTGTAGAGCACTGTTTATACTGTGGGCTCTCCATTCATTTTTATTCACACTGATACACATACACAATCTTTCTTCACTTGCTTTCAGTTACCCTTTGACACCTCTAGCCATAAAACACATCCACACCGGGGGAAGGAGAAGCACAGATAACATTCCAAGAGACACTGTTTTTAAGTTATCCTTGCTTCATTCATTGTAACATCGCCGGAAGAAGAGATCAGTGTATCTCGAAAGCTCGCACAAATAAAAGCATTTCGTTAGCCACAGAACGGTATCATCTATTTATTTTTTGATTATATATATATATATATATATATATATATATATATATATATATATATATAATATATATATATTACCTTCTGGCTGCAGACTAAATCAGGGAAAGTTAGATTGTGAGGTAGTATACCCTCCTATATATGTGGTAATTATTATTGTTAATCTCTCTGTGATTGCGCTTATTGTAGTTTTCTGTTCTTTATATATATATATATATATATATATATATATATATATATATATATATAGTGCTCAATAAAAAATATATCCGTGCAAATGTGTTTATTAAAATTATTCAGTGATATAGAATCGCAGCTCAACCCTTTTGTAGAGACGGTCCAATTCTCCTTAGACAGATCTTCAAAGGTAGGTTATTGGGGACCGCAGATACCACCATATATGAAAAAAAAATATAAACAATATATACAGTAGTGTAGTATTTTCTTAGATAGGAGACATCTTTGGTAAAAACAGAAATGGGGACTCACACTTTCCCAGTGAATCAACAGCAATGGTTTAACCCGATGGATGGTCAGCTCAGGTGTGTTCTCACAACCCAGGGGGGAGCATAGAGGAAAAAAACAACAGAAAAAACACAAACTAAGTGCAGACAATCAGATTCAGTGTGAAACATGTGGTATTAACTTGGCTCTTCTGTGCAGCCTACTCACAAGATAGTAGTAGGTTAAAGGCAATAACAGGATTTGTGGAATCTATGAAGTCTCCTAGACGCAAACAGGATACAGCTCACGCTCAGAAGTCAGGTGGATAAGGGCATGGAAAAATAAAGAGAAATCTCCATGGTGCAGATCAATGGTACAAAAGGATTCTTTATGGTAATGCTAAAAATGCGCACTTACAATGTAAAAAAGTAACATAAACATTTATCACTTTAAAAGTGAATAAGGAATGATGGGGATTATGCCGCAGCTCACCGCACCGCCGTCGCTCCATGACTTCCGTATAGTAGGCCGTCTGTGCTCTCCTCTCCACCGCAGTGTATAGAGATCACCTCCGGCACTCCCTCCGATGCTATACGTCACTTCCGGTGTCCTCGAGGAACTCCGTTGCGTCACTTCCAGTGCGGCTTGTGATAGACAGCTAGCAGCACCAATCCTCACTTCCTGGGCGGGTCCACTCTACGCGTTTCGCCAATAGTGATGCGGTCGACCGCCGGAAGTGACGCGACGCAGTCCAGGAGCCTAGAGGAATCGGGCCATCTATAATTCTTATGTGTATATGCCATTGTGCTCAAATGTAAGTGTGATACTATTCGTTTTAATGTAACTTATATTGAACTAGCAATGTTGCACTAAGAGTGTGTTCTTCTTATATTGAGGACCAATGCACTGTGTCCACCTGAGCTGACCATCCATCGGGTTAAACCATTGCTGTTGATTCACTGGGAAAGTGGGAGTCCCCATTTCTGTTTTTACCAAAGATGTCTCCTATCTAAGAAAATACTACACTATATATTGTTTATAAATTTTTTCATATATGGTGGTATCTGCGCTCCCCAATAACCTACCTTTGAATAACGTGTGTCTCAACTGAAACTGCACTCACCAAAGTGGATAATGGCCTCCATGTTGCCAAATCTCAAGGAAACTTCTCCATGCTTATTCTTTTGGACCTTTCCTCTGCTTCCGATACTGTAAACCAATGTTAACTCTCTTGGAATCCTTGGCACTTTCCTCTCCTTGTTTTCCTCCTACCTCTCTCGTCGCTCTTTCACTGCCTTTTTTGCCAATTCTTCAGCTTCCTTTGTGGATCTCTCTGTTGGTGTACCTTAAGGCTCTGTTTTAGGTCCCCTACTTTCCTCTCTCGTTATACGATCTTGCTGAGTGACCTCATTAACTCCTTTTTGGCTTCAGCTATTATCTCCATGCTGATGACATACCACAATATTTACTTGGACTTAACCTTATACCTGCAGTCCCGTCACAAACCATAGTTTGCAAATAAGCAATCTCTGCCTGAATGGCCCTCAAACTTCATGTGTGTAGTACAGGGGCGCAACCAGATTCTTTTTAGGGGGTGCAAAGTTCTTACCTGCCGTCCTGCGACTTCGCTGCGTCATGTTGTCACTGCGTCATGGGATGGTGTGTTGTCATGGCAACACGTTGCTATGTGACATTGTGTCATCACGGCAACGCAGCATCACATGACGTTGCGACACCGATAGAGGTGGGCCGTCTCTTACAAAGGCTCGCTCTCTCCCCCGGCAATCATTTTCATTTCTGTGGGGAAGAGCGCTCATTACACCCCTACTCGCCTCTGACGTTCATCCTAAGGATGTCTCATCTTTGCACCTTTTTTCTTCTAAAACCCTCTTGCATCTTAAACCCTTTTCACTCATCTCTCCCTCCAGACTGTACCTCAGTATTCGCCATGCACCTTTTCTTTTCAATTTATAATGGAACCTCTTAAACGAATCAGTTAACTTAATTATCTGCGCCTACTCTATTGACTCCACTATATAGTTGGCACTATATAAATACAATTATACATATAGTACATACATGTAAAAAAACAGAGTCACAAAATGGTTACGTTTGAAGCAGCTGCAGGCACAAAATAAAAGTTTTATATGTCTACAAACGCAGCTTGATATATAGCCCCCACTGTAGCTCTAAACAAATGCTAAGTATACCATTCAGACATGGTGTGGTTTTTTTTATATGCATACAGAGCGACATGTCCAGGTAACATTATTAAAGGAACGACATTTTTGAATTTTGCCTAAAGTGTTTGTACAAATATTTTTGCATACAATATCATAGCTGTGTTTTCTTATTGGAATCAGGAGATAGCCATTTTGGAGTTGTAATTTAAGACTTTGGAAGACTAAAGTACATTTTCAGGTTATATTTTAAGAAATGTGTTACCTTGGGCCTGTTAAATCCTGTAAATGCAACAAATTTGTTTCATAAATAGATAACACAAATTGTATAAAAAGTGTCACTTTAACATTTCACACAATGATTACGTCTGCTTTTGGATTGATTCTGGAGAATAATACTGTATATGTTTTACATTTTGTGATTTTGTATTTATTATTGGAATACTGTGAATGTTGTATATAAGAACCTGAAATACTGTATGTAGATATGTATGTGTATAGATAAGCTCTCATATAATGTATTTTATGTTTCTGGTTTTGTATGTACAGCACCCCACCCAAACAATTGTTCATGCACCTAACCTATTGATGTTGTTGAAAGGTGAGCAACAATTGTATTAAATATTAGGAACCCCAAATTTGTATGCAGGCCTAAAAAGTTTGCTCATATAATTGCTCACTCATATTATTACAAATTGATGTCATTTTACACATTTTTACTCAAATGGAGAATAAAACGTAGCTATGTCTGAAAAGAAAAGCAGATGTGTGCATATATTATGATAGATGGCAGGTACAGCAGCATGCAATAAAGTGTAATTATTTAAAACCTTACCACATCCAGTTCAGCAGTTTTACTAAACCCATAGCAGGTTGTGTATCAAGCTCTTTGATGGGTTGACATTCTTAAGCTAGTCTGCCAAACAAGCTTGTATGCATTTTTAAAGAGTTTCTTACTTGTGACATAGACATTAAAGGATGGGATAGCAAATAACACTGAATTGTGACAATTGAATGGCATTTTGTATAGTTTGCTTCATAGAAAGTCCAGACAGTGGCCTAGATTTACTAAAGGTTATTAAATCATTGATCATTGGTAATCATAATTACCTAACGGTAATTAGATCTGAATACAATGGTACCATATTGTAATTACGTGTGCATAGTGAGAATAGTAAATTGTAATTGAACAATAAATACATCCGTTTACTAAGTCACTTGACAACTGTCAAAATGGATTGGGGTACATATACAAATACACTAGATGAACATAATGGACCTCCTCCTTTTTAAGCAAGGCAACTTTTTTTCTTGCTGTAAATTTTGTATCGTGTCACATCACAGCATATCATTACAGAAATGGAAACATCGTCTTGATACAATATTTACATTACATTCAATACTACACTTAAAACTTAACACAACTTAAACGTGTATAAAATAACTACAAATACAGATACTGAGTTATAAAGTAACCGGAAATAAAATGATAAGTTCAATAACTCGTTCATCAGTTGGACTCTCATCATGAATCCTCATGATCCAATTGTTTTCGGTCAATAGAATTATTCAGCCCGGCGGCTGCGCCCCCTCTGCAATGCTTTTGTACCTGTTCCCCACTTTCACTCCTATCATAAAGGTCTCTTATGGTGAACAACTGTTAAATAAGTACTAGGAAATAGGGAAGGGGGAAACTTCGCTGCAACAGTATAGGTTAGTTAGATTTAATCTACCAATGAAGGGTTGCTTCCTGAGAATTTGGGAATCCTAATTCCTTTTATGGTGAACTCATGTAGCACCTCCATTATTACCCATGGGATGTCTTGCGTTTACCCATGGGAGCCACGTAATCTCAATTCTAAACAGGGTATCGTGTACAATATGTGTGAGCTTCTCCATATTATACATGTCTCACACTCTGGATATCCATAGCTGTAGATTGGGAATATTTACCTGTTTCCACAATCGAAGAATAGACCCTTGTGCCACATTAAGAAAATGTAACACTAAAGGCTTTTAAAGTCTATAGTTGGGCATGATGTTCCTGACAAGCAGGACCAGCCATGGATACTCTGGCATTACCACTCCAGTACTATTAAATATACCCTCAAGTACTGCTCTCCAGAAGTGTTTACTTTTGGGGCCGTCCCACCATATATGTAGAAGTGTGCCCGTACTCCTACATTCTCTCCAGCATCTATTAGACACCCCTGGGAAAATCATTCCCAGACGAGCTGGCGTGTTGTACCACCTGAATATCACCTTATATACAGTCTCTAGAGTCTTTATGGAAATGGAGGACAAGCACGTAACCTCCCATATTTTATCCCATTCTTCCAATGTGAGTTCAGCATGTAGCTCTTTTTCACAAGCTCTGTTTGGAGTTCCCTTCACCTTCTATTATGATCCTATAAATGACAGCCAGATTATGCTGAGTCTTCCCATGACACCTAAAAATAGACTCAAATTGGGTGAGTTTTCTCAGAATGTTGGGCTTGTGTATATAGTCTGTCAGTTATCTGTACTGCCATTGATCCCTGTGACCCCAATCGAATTTATTTGCAAAATGACCAACGGGTATAATCTTGCCACAAACAGAATATCCACCAATCTTACTACCATAGCTCCCGTCCATGTTCCGAAGGCACTCTGAACCATAGCTGGAGGAAACTCTAAGTTCCCGCATATGGGCAACAGTGGGGAGAGAAATGTGGTTAAATTACACGAGGACCCTGATAAACATGAACTAATAAACCATACGAAAAGTGCTTCACTGTAACGGGTGCCCGCCACAAACTGGACTGAACCGCAAGGCCGAGGTGGGGATACAGAAACACTGACCTAAGATCGCGTTCAGAATGCAGAGTCATGGTTGTGGGTAGCCCTGTCAGGGTAGGAGAAGGTATGGATCGTTGGGGTCAGTAGCAGTTGTCATGGGTTGGAGAGAATTGGGGATATAAAGGGGCCTGTATCCCCGGACCTAAAACCAAAGCGGTTCAGCTCTGGAGACCCTCTGCACATCTACACTATGAGTAAAACACACATATCAATAAACACTCGTTCCTTACCTTTGCGGCTATGTGCTACGGTAATGAAGCAGCATGAATATATTTTTAATAATACTGTACAGTGAGCAAGGGGGTCCCCTGAGCTGAACCGCGTTGCTTTGTGGACCAGGGACCCCTGCTTCCCGAGTTACAGGCCCCGGTATGTGTCATCGGGTGGCAGTGTCGCCGCCATCTTTATAGCGTCCCATTCGCGCCGTGTCCGCTATAAATATGGCGGCGACACTGTAACCGATGCCCAAAACCGGGGCCTGTAACTCGGGAAGCAGGGGGTCTCTGAGCCACAAATCAATGCGGTTCAGCTCAGGGTACCCCCTGCTTCCGCACAATATTATTAAATCAGGGCCGTGGGAACCATGACGAAAATGTGACGTCATAGGCCTTTAAAAGCCTATGTCGTCTCATTTTGAAGCCAGACGCCGAGGAGGAAGGTCCTCCGGAGAAGAAAGAAGACCAGGGCGCGGCCAATGACGACAAGAAGACCCCAGAAGAAGATACATAAAAGAATACAGATGAAGATGGATTACAAATAGAAGACCCCTGGATTGCCGTGTTTTATTATTTTATGTTTTTTTATTTTATGGTTTATTATTTTATGGATTCCTGTGCTTGGTGGATTGGTTCGAGAGTAAGCTGTTCAACGGGAGTCGGTGAGTGGGTCAAGTAATGGTAAGTGAACTAAAGAAATGTATTTTATTTAACTTGTTAATTTTTTTTAAAGCTTTTTTTAACATGTGTATTTATTTATTTTTGGTATCTCATTTCTTGCCACTGTATGTATGTATGTATGTCTAGATCGATATATACATACAGGGTAAGAAATGATGTTGTTTTAAAAATTGATTTGCTGTGTTTTAAATTAATTTGGCTATGCTGCTATGCATAAATGTGTGTATAATGTATTGTAAAATTAGATAAATGTAATTGTTGCTATTGTATGGTGTACTTTAGGTCAGGGTGAGGCTTGCTTTTGTATATTGTATTCTTGTTGGGACTTATATTTTTTCACAGGATAACTTGTCCTGTTCAACTCTTGAATTACTTAATTGTTTAATTGTTAGGGATGGAATGTAAATGCTTTAGGGATGTAATTAATGAATGCTAATTGATTTATGTTTACTGGATTGGTTTAAATAGTATACTTGTTTGGATGTATTGGTATTTTGTTTTGAATATGTTATTGTTAACATTCATTTGCAGAATGTATATGGTGCATAGATTGTATGCATCATATATACAATGTAAATGCAATGTTTTGATTGTCATTTGAGGTTTTTGATTGGCATTTGAGGATTTTGATTGGAAGATCAGATTGGATTATTAAAGGTAATGGATTTTATTGTAGTGTGTCTGTATGGAGAAGTGTTATTTGTAGTACAGCATGTTTTTGATAACCCTTCTACATTTATTTGTATATTGGTTCATCATGTGTGTGTATATATATATAGTTGCATGATGAAGCCACTGTAAAAATGAATGGGTGAAGGGTGGGTATCGGGCCAGTGTGGCTTAACCCCTTAATTACCTTTGCAGTTATTATCCGATAAGGTGTTTAAGGGGTTAACTGAGATCTTAATGTAATTGCAATGTATTTGCTTTGTATTGGCTATGTATTTGGGGGCAACGAAAGACAAGGATGTTGCTGGCGACGGGGGATTCTTATTGATGAGGTCAGTAGTACTTTATTTATTTTAATATGCTAGTTAATGTGTTTAATAATGGGCAAATAATCTATTATCCTTCTGGATAATAGTTATTTTGCACATTATTGTACTGTAGGTGTTGGGGGGGGGGGATGTATGTATTGAATGTATATGCCAGGTTTATTTTTTTTACATTCAGGGTTGGTTTCTTGGTTCTGCGTGAGACCTCTGGAGACCACCTGCGGTCTCCTCGGGTATCTCACGGGTATCAGGCTGGTGGTTCCACGGGTGACACCTGCGGGGATGAAGCGGTGGCCTCACATCTGTGGGGGCACCACGTACCCATACTCTGTGGGGATGAAGCGGTGGTCCCACATCCGTGGGGGCACCGCGGACCCATAGGTGCGGGGATGAAGCGGTGGTCCCACATCCGTGGGGGCACCGCGGACCCGTAGTGAGCACTCGTGAGTTCCCCAGACCCCCGTGGGAACCATCCGAGGCCCCGCAGACACCTGTGGGGTCTGACCCGGGGCTCCGAGACATCCGCGGGCCTACCGTGGGGACCCAATTGTGGCCCATGGTGACCCAAGGAGACCACCTGGGGGCCATGGCGCTTGGCGGGACCCACCAACAGGCCTCCAGAACCTTTTTGAAATGAGCTGCTGGTACCCTGTAGGTCTGTCAGGTGCCCCGCCAGCCCGCCGGGGACTCGCGTGGGGCTGGGTTATGAACCCTGTATGTAAAAGGATAAATCATGTATTTATGGGGGGGCACAGGGGGTTGGTAATGTATTTAATAAATAGAATAATGTTTATTGTGGGGCAGTGTATTGTTTTTATTGTGGGTACTGGGGGTGGGGGGAGGGGGTATTGGCCCCAACGGTATGTGGGTAGGCCTCCCTTGTGGGTAGTGGGTGAGGGTGGTTAGGCCTCACGGGGTGGGGGGTTAGTGGGGGAGGGTATGTAGGCCTCCCGAGTGGTGGGTGAGGGTGGGTTAACCCCTTAATGACTGTAGCGGTTAATAACCGCTATGGTGATTAAGGGGTTAGGGGACATTACATTGGATGTTTTCATTCTTGTGTCTGTTTTGCTGTAGCGGAGGGGGCATGGGCAGGATGAAGATGAGGATGGCCTTCAACTTGGCTGCCGGACATGGGTGAGTACTATATGTATTTAATGTATTTATTGGTGTTTATGTATTTCAAATGGGCACATTCACTATTATCCATTTGTGGATAATAGTAATTGTGGCCATTACTATACTGTATGTGTTAAGGGGGGTTATTTCTTTAGAAGTATGTATGTGTTTTGACATTAATTTGGGGGGGGCACATAATTGGTACTGCAGGCCTATAGTATCACCCAAGGGCCCCCGCCGGCCTATAGTATCATTGATGTGCATATATGTGTATGTTAGGTGTTATAGGGGTTGTTGGGGTTATATATATATATCTATATATAGATATATATCTATTTATTTATTTATATTCATTTTTTTTAATTTATTTTTTTAGATATATTTAATTAATTATTTATTTAGTGTGGGGCTATGTGTGTGATTATTTTTTATTGTGGGTAGCGGGTGTGGGTGAAGGGGGTATTAGCCACAATGGTGGTTGTTTAGGGTTTGCGGGTGAGTAGCGGGAGGCCTTAACCCCTTCATGACCGTAGCGGTATTAACTGCTACGGTCGTGAAGGGGTTAAGTGCACACGCAACCCCCCCCCCCGCAAGCCCTAAACAAACAAAGGCCAAATACCCCCTTCACCCACCCCCGCTACCCACAATAAAGCTGTCACGGTGGGTTAACCCCTTCATTGCCTTAGCGGTTAGCCGCTAAGGTAATGAAGTGGGCTGTACATGCATTTTTCCTGCCTCGGATGCATGCCGGGGGACTCCGGTGCAGGTATCAGCTCCGGAGACCCCCGGCATCAATCACAGACAGGAAAAAGGAATGATTTTTTCTAAGTGTCGCCCTTGCCGATGCTTCTCCTCCACAAACTTGCCAACTTTAGTTGGCGGGCTGGATTGCCGAAAAACTCTCCATTCTGGAGTGCCGATCAGCAGCGAAAAGCTGATCGGGGCTACTTGAAATCAGCCGAGTTCAAAAAGTGCTGATAAGTGGCCCGATAAGTTTTTATCGGCAACAAAAATTGCCGATTTTTCCCATTTATCGGCGCTTACTGAATCGGGAGGGCAAATTTGGCGAAAAAATGGTGATAAACGGCCTATCGGCGCTTACTGCATGAGGCCCTATGTCCCCATTCCAATACCTTTCTTTGGAAGGCTGGTGAGACGAACAGGCGTCCTTCAGGAACCACAAGACCCTCTGGGATTTGGGTTTGATCCTGAACGATGTCGCCTACAGAGTCAAAGGTAGCCTCTGAGATGATGCGTGAAGATGGAAGAATAGGTTCGTCGTGATCCTCCGCAGTATCATCGACAAAGAATTGACGGAAAGAGCATCTGCCTTCATGTTTTTGGAGCCTGGCAAGTAAGAGATGATGAAGTTAAAGCGAGAAAAGAATAACGCCCACCGCGCTTGTCGTGACCCCAATCGGCGGGCTCCCTCAATGTACAAAAGGTTTTTGTGATCTGGGAGTATGGTCACTGGATTTTTCGTCCCTTCCAGCAAGTGCCTCTATTCCTGTAAAGTCATCTTTATGGCCAAAAGTTCCCGATTTCCCACATCGTAGTTCCGTTCGGCTGAGGAAAATCTTTTGGAGAAAAATGCACACGGTGCAATCTGGCTTTAGGATTTTTTCGTTGACATAGCACTTCTCCTGAAAGGAGAAGAAATTCGGCGCAACTGCGCATGTCTGAAGAATGAAGCTCCCGCGGGGGGGGGGGAGATCGCGGTGTAGCCCTTGTGTGTGCAATAAAGTTTTTTTGAAGATACATCCGGGAGCTTCATTCTTCAGACATGCGCAGTTGCGCCGAATTTCTTCTCCTTTCCTGACGTCCCAGACGGCGGCACGCAGGAGCTGGCGAGGAGAGCGGGTCCCAGACCGGAGGAGCAGGTGAGGTAAGATTGATATCCCCCTGCAACCGGTCAAGTCCCTCGCATTTAGCTCCAGTGTCTGACACACACCCACTGGGTGGTACTTGTGTTATACACAGAAGCGCAGGACAGATTCTCTTGCAATTAGCACTTCTCCTGCCCCAATATCCGATGCGTCTCCTTCCAGAGTTACGTGTTGAGCGGGATCTGGATGTACCAGAGCTGGGGCCGAGGCGAAGGCTGTCTTTAGTTTATCAAATGCATTAACCGCCTCTACAGACCATTTAGAAGGATCCGCTTTCTTTTTGGTTAAGGCAGTGATGGGTGCCAGAATGGAAGAAAAGTTCTGAATACATTTTTGCGGTAATGATTAACAAATCCCAGAAACCGCTGGACCACCTTCAGGCTGATGGGACGAGGCCATTCCATAAAGGCTTTGACTTTATCTGTGTCCATGGCTATTTCGGTATCCAAAATGATGTATCCCAGATACGGAAAGGAGGTACTGGTTTGGTGGAATTGACATTTCTCCAGCTTTGAGAACAGACGATTCTCCCGTAATTGTTTTAGAACCTGCTTCACATGCTCTGAATGTTCCTGTGCTGATTTTGAGAAAATCAGAATGTCATTCAAGTATACTATGACATATTTGTCGAAGGTCCCTAAATATCTCATTCACAAAGTTCTGAAATACGGCAGGAGCGTTACAGAGTCTGAAAGGCATAACCAGATACCCATAGTGGCCATCCCGTGTATTAAAGGCCGTCTTCCATTCATCACCCTAGCGAATTCTGACCAGATTATAAAACCGTCGCTAATCTAATTTGGTAAAGATAGAGGCTCCTGGCAACCTGTAAAACAGTTCGTAGATGAGTGGTAACGGCTATTGATTTAAAAAAATTTTTTTTACCGTGACTTTGTTGAGTCCTCTGTAGTCGATGTACTGCCGTAGCGTTCTATCTTCCTTTTTAACGAAAAAAAACCCTGCGCCCTCAGGGGACGTAGATTTCCGAATGAATCCCCTCTGGAGGTTCTCTTGAATGTACTCCTTCATGGAGCGGTTCTCCGGAGGTGAAAGCGACTTTATCAAGAACATCCTGAAAGGTGGAGTAGATATTAGGAAGGTTGGATTTCGCATCCACTGGTATCGATACCCCAGCCAACATTTGTGATAGAACAGAATAGTTCTTAAGACAACGAGAGCTTCAATGTCTGAGTTGAGAAGACGACCAATCTACTACAGGGTTATGGAGTTGAAGCCATGGTAACCCCAAAATTACATCAATAGTGGGGGTGTGAATTACGTAGAGTCGAATAATTTCCATATGATCCATACCTGTCTCCAACTGTAGCTTAGCCGTCTCCAATTAAATATATACGCGGGCTGAGTATACTGTAACGGGTGCCCACCACAAACTGGACTGAATCGCGAGGACGAGGTGGGGATACAGAACCACTGACCTGAAGCCGTGAGGTCATGTCCAGAATGCAGAGTCGTGGTCGTGGGTAGCTGGGTCCAGGTTGGAGAAGGGAGACAAGTAGTATTACTTGCCGTGGTCGAGGATAAGAGAAGGTATGGATCGTTGGGTGACTAGCAGTAGTCAAGGGTTAGAGAGAATCAGGATCGTTGTAGAGAAAAGCCACAGTTTCGTTGAACTGTAAGATAAAACACAGCGAAGCGGCAAGGCAGGACAGGCGATTTAAAGTGCTTGCGACCAGCACGTCGTCACAAAGAAAGAATATCTATGGTCAGCCAAATTGCAGCAGCAATAGGTGAGCATGTAGAGGGAGAGTAGCCAATAGCTGAGTAGTACAGCAGCAGAAGCTGATGCAAGAATCAGCCCCCTGATTCGTTGCTGTGTGAGCTCAGCACAGCAGTCAGTTAGTGTCAAACTCTGGATCGGAGTCTGCTGTTGATGCTGCCATCTTGGGGGCGACGAACAGGAGAAGGATTGGTTCAAGACAGCCAAGTACATAAGAAAGCACCATCAGCTCACCAGGTAAGTGGAAAAGTTAAAATCGTTTATTGAACTACAGACAAAAACAGGACAGGAAAAGACCTCCCATGCGTTTCGGGCTATACAGCCCTTTCTCAAGGAGTATGGTTAGGGCTGTGCAGTGAACACATTAATATAGCCTCTCCTGTGTACTCAGGTACACCTGTCGGTAATTGTAATAAGTTGTAATCCCACCTGCTGCATTACACAGTGCAAGTCAGAATGATCATATTAAATTTTAACCATTTAGGTGAAATATAATTCACTGTGAGAGCAATAAATGCTCTGCCGGAATAAATGGCCACCCATGATATATACTCAATACTATTTATGTTTAAAGTACCACAAAAATATATATGGTAAACAAACCAAATATGTATTATGGTAGAAAAATCACGGGTGAATTGATATGTTTTTTTATCATAATACATGATGGTGAGATTACAACTTATTGTGGTTATCCAATTACCGTCAGGTGTACCTGAGTACACAGGAGGGGCTATATTAATGTGTTCACTGCACAGCCCTAACCATACTCCTTGAGAAAGGGCTGTATAGCCCGAAACGCGTGGGAGGTTTTTTCCTGTCCTGTGTTTGTCTGTTATTTAGTTTTTTATGTAGGTCAATAAACGATTTTAGCTTTTCCACTTACCTGGTGAGCTGATGGTGCTTTCTTTTGGACTCGGCTGTCTTGAACCAATCCTTCTCCTGTTCGTGTTCCCTCGACGATTGGATGGACGCACAGTTGAGGTGAGGGCGCGCCAGATGGGTCTTTGCTAAGGAACCACGGGAAGACATTGATATCTACACATGGAATCAAATGATTTGGCGGAGTGTTCCCGGACTGACCGGAGGTTGTGACGCACATCGCCGGCACTTGGGAGCTCCACAGCACTGCATCGAAGAGGAGGATGGCACATTTCTCATAGTGCCTTACACAGCAAAGGGGTACAGTTGTTCTTGACGGAGAGCTACATACGGGACAACAGAGGTATAATTATATATTTCTTCTGTTATACTTATACCGTTACCAGCTCCTATTCATTGGAATCTGGTCACTGTATACCTGTAAAGATCTGCGCCGCTGGTACACCTGCTTCCAGCGCCTCCTTACCTTGTCTCCGTGCCGCACAGGCTCCCCGGTGGTGTGCCTCACTCCTCGCGCCCCTCGCCCCCCCCCACCCCCATGGCTGCTCCCGCCCTTCCGGACCGCACGCGTCACCCTTATGGGCGCGCAGACTTAGGCTTCCATTTACTGGCGCCGTGGGCCTGACTCCGCCTCCTCAGATGTTGCGCGCGCATCACACGCTTCCCTGCCCCTGCTCCATCAGGCCCGCCTCCCAGGCCCTTCTCCCCTATCAGATCCTTCCACGGGCCGCTCCTCCGCTCCTCCCCTTGCTCTGATAGGCTCCAGCTTCCCAGGCACTTCTCCCCTATCAGGTCCTCCCTTGGGCCGCTCCTCCATTCCTCCCCTTCCTCTGATAGGTCCCAGCCCCCTATTTAGTCTCCCCTCACCATTACCACCTTGGTGCTGTCTGCTGTTGCCTGGCCCCTTTTGTCTTTCAGTTCCTGTTCCTGTCCCTGGATATTCTGCTGACCTCCCTGGATCTTGACCTTTGGCTTTGGACTTCATTACGCTGCTCTCTGGAACCCCTTGGATTTGGCTTTGGACTTTCTACCCTGCAGACTTCTATATCCCCTGGACACGGCTTACGGACACTCTACTACGCTGCTCTCTCCACTTACAGACACTCTACTATGCTGCTCTCTCCACTTACAGACACTCTACTACGCTGCTCTCTCCATCCCATGACCATTGGCTTACGGACTTTACCTTTCTACGCTGGAGTTGTCAAGTACGGTACCTTTTCTATTTTTGTTACCTGGACCACCTTCGCTACTTCCACACTCCGGCCGTGCCCCGTTTACTGCTAGCTGTGTAGTATTACTCCTTTCCACCTCAGTCCCGGGGTCTCGTCTGGCTTGTGGGCAGGCCGAGCGTTACATTTTGCAGAGCCCATCAGACCCAGACCCCCCTGAGGTGGAAGATACCCTAACTACCATCTCCAAACACTTTACCTTCTTGGACAACCAGGTCTCCGCTTTTAACCAACAGGTTGCTACCTTAACCGCCCAGATTCCCCAGGTTAATGTCTCCAGTTCCGTTATCTCTCCCACTGTCTCCCGTGAAGGAACAGGGTCTTCGGAGTTGCGTATCCCTACGCCCAGTAAATACGCGGGGTACCCGCTTGCATACCGTGGGTTTTTAAATCAGTGCGAGATACAATTCGAACTGTCACCCTCTCGCTTCCCCACGGATCGTACCAAGGTTGCTTATGTTTGTTCCCTTCTCACCGGGGACGCCCTGGCCTGGGCTTCACCAATCTGGGAGCTGAAACCTGAACTCACTTATAACTTCCCTAACTTTAAAAGAGAATTTCGTTTAGTCTTTGACACCCCTGGACGTAGTGATATGGCTGCTTGTTCCACATTTCGCAGGGTCGGAGATCAGTGGCACGTTACGCTCTGGAGTTCCGGACTATCGCGGCTGAGACTGATTGGAACTTTCCGTGGCTTTCTGGCAGGGACTTTCGGAATCCTTAAAGTACGAGCTGGCGGCTCGTGAGAGGCCATCCTCACTGGAAGCCTGTAACAGGGGAGTAATCCCTGTTCAAGTAATGTGCCTTCAATCTAGCAGTGTGGTGGTTAACTGCTGGTAGTCAATTAATAAACACCACCTGCCTGATTTAGATTACAAAAGCCTGTCTGTTGAGACAGGAAGGGTGTCTCCTTAGCTCATACCTGAGCTGAACTTTGGAGAGAGAGCAGAGATTGTCTTTACTCTCACAACCTGTCTTGAGCTCTGCCAGAAGACACAGCATAGCTGCTTTCAAGACACAGGGAAAACTTCTAAACCTGAATGCTGACACACCCTGAGGGAAGGGATCTGAACCAGGAACAGAGAAGATTTCCCTCCAAACTACAAGGAACAGATAAGACTTTTATTACAATACATTTTTATATCTGTTCATTTCATGCTATGTGTTTGGGGCTGGGAGACATGCTTAACTAAGGGAGTTGTGAATTGCATGGTATTTCACTAGAACCACTCCCAAGTGAATAGAAGCTGTGTTTCCCCCTTGTTTGGATGGTTTCCTAATGTTAAGGAAAAGGCATAATAAAGCCTCGTTATAATTTCACCTTATAAAGTCTCCAATTGTGTACCTCTGTGAACGTCCGTCTACAAGGACCTAATTGCTTTGTGCATCAGGGTGGATCAAAGACTTCTGGAGAGGCGGGCTGAACGTCAACGTCCTCGTACTTCTGTTTGCATGTCTTCTAATTCCAGGTCTCCTGCTGTTGTTCTACCAGCATTGGACGCTCCGGAACCCATGCAACTGGGCAGTCATCAACTTCCTTCTATGGAGCAACTACGTCGGAGAAACGAGGGCCTGTGCTTCTATTGTGGATCTCCTGGGCACATCCTGCCGCGTTGTCCCTTGAGGCCGGGAAACGCCAACGCCCAGTAAGGTATGAGGGAATCTCACTGGGTACCATCTCTTCTTTTCCCTCTCGCGCACAGGATCTTCCCAAACGCATCTTACTGCCTGTCCTCCATAAGTATGCCAGCATTCAAACCCCCGCTCTGGCCTTCCTCGATTCTGGATCCGGAGGGAATTTCATAAATCAGGCTTTTGCTAATCAGCACAACATTCCACTCCGGGAGAAGGCCTTTCCGGTCGGTTTGGAGGCTATCGATGGTCGACCCCTGCAGCCAGCTTTCATTTCCTTGGAGACACATCCCATTGAACTTTCTATGATTGATGGACATTTAGAACTAATTTCTTTTAATATCATCCATTCCCCTTCGGTCCAAATCATCCTGGGCTTACCATGGCTGCAACTACACAATCCCATCATCGATTGGACTGCCGAGTTCCCCGTTCAATGGAGATCCTCCCAGGTGGATTCGTCTTCTCCGTCCGCTGCGGTATTGGCCGTCTTGGAAACCTTTCCCCCGCAAGACGCCACCCTACCGGACGTCTATTCGGAGTTCCTGGATGTCTTCAGTAAGACCAAATCCGAAGAGCTTCCTCACCGCCCTTTCGACTGCCCGATTGACTTAATTCCGGCTGCTCCTTTTCCCAAAGCCAGGTCATATCCATTTTATTTGCCTGAGACGGAGGCCATGTCCGAGTATATCACAGAAAACCTTCAAAAAGGCTTCATCCGGAAATCCACTTCTCCCGCCGGAGCAGGATTCTTTTTTGTAAAAAAGAAGGATGGGATGCTTCGCCCGTGCATCGATTTCCGTGGCCTAAACAAGATTACTATCAAGAATCACTACCCTTTACCTCATCCCGAAGCTCTTGATAGGCTGCAAGGCGCGACGATTTTCTCTAAACTTAATCTACCTGGGGCATATAACCTGATTCGCATCCGCAGTGGAGACGAGTGGAAGACCGCGTTCAACAGGCGCAGCGGTCACTATGAGTACCTGGTGATGCCGTTTGGGTTGTGCAATGCCCCTGCAGTCTTCCAAGACTTTATGAATGAGGTTTTTCGTGATCTATTGAATTCTTTTGTGATTATCTACTTGGATGATATCCTCATTTTTTCCAAAACCCTCGAGGAACACATTCTCCATACCAAGATGGTGCTTTCTCGTTTACGGGCCAACAAGCTCTACGCCAAGATGGAGAAGTGTGTCTTTCACCAATCCTCAACTACCTTCCTGGGATACATTGTCTCGGAACAAGGGTTCACCATGGATCCGGAGAAGCTCATTTCTGTACTCGAATGGCCACAACCGAACTCTTTAAAGGCGATTCAGCGTTTTCTCGGTTTCGCAAATTATTATAGGAAATTTATTGCTGATTTTTCTACCTTGGTAGCACCCATTACGGCCCTTACCAAAAAAGGGGAAATCCTTCCTCTTGGCCATTGGAGGCCAGCCGGGCCTTTGAGTCTCTTAAAAGAGCCTTTGTCTCGTCTCCCATTCTGCGACATCCCGTCCCCACCCTCCCCTTTACCTTGGAAGTTGATGCCTCCGACGTGGGAGCCGGTGCCGTTCTCTCTCAAAGAACCACCCCCGAAGATAAACTACACCTGTAACAGGGGACTTATCCCTGTTCACAAATGTGCCTCTAATCCAGCAGTGTGGTGGTTAACTGCTGGTAGCAAATTAACTAACACCACCTGCCTGGTTACAGGTGGTAGAAAAAGCCTGCCTTTGAGACAGGAAGTGACTCCTTAGCTCACGTGTGAGCTGAACTTTGGAGACAGAGCAGGGGTTCTTGAGTCTCCCAGGGGAGACTGACCAAGAGAACACAGATCTCTGGAGCTGACAAATAAGACTTCTAAACCTGAATGCTGACACACCCTGAGGGAAGTGAGCTGAACCAGGAACAGAGGAGATTTTCCCTCCAAGGAACAGATAAGACTTTCATTCTTAAGAGACATCGTATATCTGCTTATTTCATGCTATGTGTTTGGGGCTGGGAGACATGCTTAACTAAGGGAGTTGTGGATTGCATTGTATTTCACTAGAACCACTCCCAAGTGAATAGAAGCCGTGTTTCCCCCTTGTTTGGATGGTTTCCTAATGTTAAGGAAAAGGCACAATAAAGCCTCATTATAATTTCACCTTATAAAGTCTCCAATTGTGTACCTCTGGGAATGTCCGTCTACATATGGTGTCCGAAGTGGGACGAGAGGTGTCTTTGAAGTTAAAAAGAACCGGAGATTTTTTATGTGAATTTTTTTTTAATGCTTTTTGCCTACAAACAGTCTGAGCAACTTAAAAAAAAAAAATCTCATGCAGCAGAGACCACAGTTAAAGTGATACACACCACTGAAACTTACACTGCACTGAAACTTACAAAACCGCAGATGGACTCTTTTCCCCAATCCCAAGAGGAGAGAGACTGCTGAAGCAGCTAAACCTTATTTGCCTATCACAAAGTGTAATGTGGTCATTGAAATAGGGGTTTTGCCTTCCAGCCATAGTCAGGGTTCAAGAAGTGAGTCAGCCCTTAAAAAGGGATAGGTGTTTGTTGTTTTCAAAAGTTTCGCTGAAGCAGTGAATACAGATGGTGACCCACGAGTGGTACTGATTTTGCAAATAAAGGTTGCCACACCACATAGGGCTACCAGCTGTGAATGGAGTATATGCAGAAAAGTGTGAAAATTGATACTAGACTGTGCTGAAGCAGGGGAATTTTTAGCAAACAAATGCTGAGTGTAAAATTGCCCTATAGGGGAAAAAGGGATTGCTGAACTGTGTAAAAGGTATTTCAAAGCCAATTGCTGAATGTTGAGTCACCCTGCCGGGAATGAAAGAAATAGTCCACTGCAAAGAATGGTTTTTTTTTCTGCAAATAAAAAAGTCTGCCTATATATATCTTGGGAGCAAAACAGACACCCGAAGTGTGAATGCCATAATACCCAAAGATGAGACTGAAAATTACTGAACTCAGGCAGAAAACCAAATTCTGTTGCTGAAGCGGAGGGATTGCACCTAGCAAGTAAATGGTGTAAAGCAAACAGAAGTTTTCCCTAGCAACTACACATTCAGCATACCTAATGAGAGATTATACCTAGCAAGTAAATGGTGTAAAGCAAATAGGCGTTTTTATCTAGCAGCTGCACATCTTGTATACCTGATAAGAGAAAATGCATGCACAGTACTGCTGATATTTTAAAAAAATTACCCAAGAAAGAAAAGTCTACAGAGATGCCTGTGAGAGCTACGACCTCTACAAGCAAAATATGCCCATCTGTAGGACTACCACAATTGGGGGTTCTAGCAAATACAGTGGCAACAGCTGCAATAGCGCCTCCTGAGGTCAGGAAGAAAATTACACCTGATAGCCTAAAAATGGAGGACAAGATGCAGCGTTCCTGTTATGAACCCTACCCCACTTCCAGTCCAATAAAGAGGTAGACATCTCTTACGGGGAACCCGAACCGAGTCACACCCACAAAACACCCCAAGAATGGTGGGGGTGCCTGAACTCGGCACGAACAGAAAAGACCGCTCCCTTTGATGACGAATATGATCAGCAGGAGACAGAGCGGGAGCAGCAGATCACCCAATATTTCTGTCAGCTAAAGCAACTGCAAGAAAAGCCTGGCGTATATAATGAAGCTGCTAAAGTATCAAATAAAGGAGACCCCCAGTATTCCAGATGGGACGGAGTCATCCAAAACAAAAAAGCGGAAAAAGAAAAGCGGTTCTTCACTTACCATGGAAGGAACGGACACGTCCACAGATCCTGTGGAGAAAAAGGGGGACCGAGTTGCCCTGCAGCCTAGAGAAAATGGAGAATTCCTCCCGCGTTTAACCGAATATCCAGAGGGCCCAAGGCAGAAGTCGTGTACCCCAAAGAAGTGTCTATCCGGTGCCAACAGTGAGGAACCCTCAACCAACCATCCCAGGGAAGTGGAGCCGGAACTTGTGAGTGACGATCCCTTGACCAGCCCTGAAGATGCCCTGAAAAATGCCAGGCATGACTGTGATATGCTCCGTGAACAATTGAAACAAAAGGAAGATGGTTACACAGAGCTACAGAAAAATAACGTGAGGCTACAAAAAGATGTGCTCACAATTTACTCTTTAGCCAGGACTGAATTGGACGATCTCAAGACTGAGCTAGATACTGCAAAGGCTACTATTTCCGCCATGGATGAAAAGCAGAGCCAATCTGATAAAATGGTGGCTACGCTAAAGCGGAAGTATGAGGAGGCACTGAAGCAGAAGACAGTCTTCCAGCAAGAGGTTCACACTCTTCGCATAGAGCTGAATGCCTCACAACAGGAGATCACAGATAGAGGTGGACGTATCTTAGAAAGAGGTTCAGACACTCCGCAGAGCATTGGATGCCTCACATCATGAGACCAACAGCTGCCGCACAGACCTGGAAGTTTCCAGAAAGGAACTACACAGTCTCATTGAGGAGCTGGACATTGCTAAAGAAACTATTGTCAATCTTGATACAGATCTCAAAGTCTCTCAGAAGGAGCTTCATACCCTCAACCTAGAGAAGGAAGTCTCACGCCAGGAGATTGTCATTGTCAAAGCAGATGTGCGTAAATGGAAGGAGGACTGCAAAGAGGCCCTGAAGAATACAGACACTGAAAAAGGAGAAAATTCAAGATTAAAAAGAGAAAACTTAAAACTGAAAGAAGAACATTTTCAGTTGACAGAAGAAGTCAAGGAAAAGTTTGAAGCAGAGCACCGACTGCAGAACCAACTGCAAGGTCTGCGTACACACCTCCAGTATGCTGAGGAGAAGCAGCAAACGCTGCAGGAAGAAAAGCTGCAGGCTGCTAAAGAGGTACAAGCGCTGCAGGAACGGCTGAATACCCAGTAAGTCCCCACAGAGCAGTATGAGGAGCTAAAGGCCGCGCTGCATGTCACCAGAGCATCATTGGAGGCGGAGCTTCGATACCAGGTGAATGTATGAGAGGGAGCGTGAGAAGGCTCAGAAACTAGAGCAAGAGCTGGAGAGACAGAGAGACTGTTCCATTCCCTTGAGTCAGTACACCAAGGAGAAAACAGACGCTGCAGCAACCTTGATGACAAAAATTACAGAGCTCCAGGATATGAAGGAGACACTGATACAGACTCAGAGAAAGCAAAGTGCGCAGATAAATTCCCTGAGAAGAGACTTGCAAGACGCACTCAAAAAACAGGGATCTCTCGCGGCTGAGATTAGTCCTACAAGGACAAGTATTGACCCTGACTAAGCGTCAGTATCCCACGGCCACAAAAACCCATGAAGACAAGGGTACAGTGAGAGCTGGGAATACCGCTCGTCTGAAAGACAAGGTTGCAAAATTTGAACCACCTAAACAAGCACTAGCAAAGCCTTCAGCCACCCAACAGGCAACTAAAGAAGGTACACGTGCTGAATCAAACCAGAAGAATCCTTAGCTGATGAAGCTGAAAAGATGGGACATTCTCTGGAAGTGGGTGTGGATTTGCAACTTAATCTCAAAGAGGCTGAACTATCAACCCCATTGAGTGGGAAAAGGACAGAGGGACAGCTTCAAGAGCAGATAACTCAAAGGGCTGTTTTTAAACGCTCTGCAACTGCTGCTATACAGTCTGCCTACAATAAGACAAGCACCCGACACGAGGGAAATCTCATGACCGCGCATGTAGAAAAAAAACTGTACTTTGAAAAAGTCCTCCTCGAGCGACTGAGGAGTGCTGATCTCAAGCACCTTCGCGAGGAGACAAAAATAAACTGGAGAAAGGGCTCCAATCCCAGCGGGACAGAGGGTTCTCTTCCTCCATCCACTCTCATTTAAGTCACAGAAAGATCTCGAATGAGAGTGGAAGGATGGGCTTTGGCCGTGGTAAGCCCGAGCTTCCCACAAACAGGGGAGGTATGTAACAGGGGACTATGTAACAGGGGACTTATCCCTGTTCACAAATGTGCCTCTAATCCAGCAGTGTGGTGGTTAACTGCTGGTAGCAAATTAACTAACACCACCTGCCTGATTACAGGTGGTAGAAAAAGCCTGCCTTTGAGACAGGAAGTGACTCCTTAGCTCACGTGTGAGCTGAACTTTGGAAACAGAGCAGGGGTTCTTGAGTCTCCCAGGGGAGACTGACCAAGAGAACACAAATCTCTGGAGCTGACAAATAAGACTTCTAAACCTGAATTCTGACACACCCTGAGGGAAGGGAGCTGAACCAGGAACAGAGGAGATTTTCCATCCAAGGAACAGATAAGACTTTCATTCTTAAGAAACTTCGTATATCTGCTTATTTCATGCTATGTGTTTGGGGCTGGGAGACATGCTTAACTAAGGGAGTTGTGGATTGCATGGTATTTCACTAGAACCACTCCCAAGTGAATAGAAGCTATGTTTCCCCCTTGTTTGGATGGTTTCCTAATGTTAAGGAAAAGGCACAATTAAGCCTCGTTATAATTTCACCTTATAAAGTCTCCAATTGTGTACCTCTGTGAACGTCCGTCTACAACACCCCTGTGTATTTTTTTTCCAAAAAAAATTCTTCAGCAGAAAGAAATTACGACGTGGGGAATAGGGAGTTGTTGGCCATCAAGATGGCATTACAAGAGTGCAGACATCTTCTGGAAGGAACCAAGGAACCCATTCTGATCCTGACAGACCACAAAAATCTTTCTTACATTGAAGGTGCTCGTCGTCTTGGGCCCCGTCAAGCTCGTTGGGCGTTGTTCTTTTCAAGGTTTAACTTCATCATCTCTTATTTTCCTGGGACAAAGAATATCAAAGCGGATGCATTGTCCCGTCAGTTTATCACTGAGGAGAAGTCACAGGAAGTCCCAGAGAGTATTCTGTCCCCTCAATTGTTTATCTCTGCCACCTCCTTTGCCATACTGGATAAGATTTTGGAGTCTCAAGCACAGGTCCCCGAAGGGCTATAGAAGTCCCTGATGGTCGTCTTTACGCAGCTCCACGTTTTCATCTCAAAATTCTTGAATGGGGTCACTCCTCCAGATCTGCCGGCCATCCTAGGTTTAAGAAGACTACTGACCTGATTCGGCGAACCTTCTGGTGGCCCAATATGTTAAAGGAGATTAGAGCTTTCACCTCCTCTTGCCCAGTCTGCGCACAAAATAAATCTGTCCGTCAAAAGCCTTTCGGTCTTCTACAACCCCTCCCGGTCCCGGACTGTCTTTGGAGTCCCATTGCTATGGCTTCATCGTGGATCTTCCCCCCGTCTAATGGTATGACTACTATTCTTGTAATTGTTGACAGATTCTCCAAGCAAGCTCATTTTGTTCCCCTCAAGGGTCTACCCAATTCCAGTACTTTGGCGGATATTTTTGTAAAATAAATTTTCCGTATTCATGGCGTCCCGTGGTCCATTCTCTCGGATCGTGGTACTCAATTTGTTTCTAAATTCTGGCATGCATTTTCCCAGAGGTTGAGCATTACCCTTCTTTTTTCCTCAGGCTACCACCCCCAAACGAATGGGCAGACTGAACACATGAACTAGTCCCTCGAACAGTATTTGCGTTGTTTTTCTTCCGATTCTCAGGATAATTGGGCTGAGTTACTTCCTTGGGCAGAATTTGCGATGAACTCTCTCAAGAATGAGTCCACTCAAGAATCACCGTTTTTGTAAACTACGGATTTCATCCTACCTGTTTTCTCATGCATTCTTCCAGGTCCGGAGTTCCTGCAGCAGATGATAGGGTATCCACCTTACAGGGGTCATGGAGGAGGATTCAAACAGTTTTACAGGAGTCCGTGCTAAGACAGAAGAGACAAGCAGATAGGCTTCGTCGGGAGGCCCATAAGTTCGCACCTGGAGAGAAGGTCTGGCTTTCTTCTAAAAATATCAAACTGAAGGCCCCAACCCCTAAACTGTCTCCCAGGTTTCTGGGTCCTTTCTATATTCTGAGACAAATGAATCCTGTGGCCTATCAGCTTCGCTTGCCTCCCTCTATGAAAATTTCACCCGTCTTCCATGTTTCACTCTTGAAACCGTTTATCCAAGGCAAACGATTCGCTCATCCTTCTCTTCGGCCTCCTCCCCCCATTGTACCAGGACAACAGGAGTTCGAAATCCAGTCCATCATTGACTCTCGCATCTCCAGGGGCAAGCTCCAATTTTTGGTGCACTGGAAGGGATACGGACCTCAGGATCGTTCTTGGGTCTCGCATGCGGATCTTCACGCCCCGTCTCTACTCAAACGATTCCACCAAAAATTTCCCCTCAGACCTTGGATGGTTTGTCCGGAGTCTGACCCTCGAGGGGGGGGTACTGTAAGGACCGCGCCGCGGGTACACCCGCTTCCAGCGCCTCCTTACCTTGTCTCCGTGCCGCCCAAGCTCCCCGGCGGCGTGCCTCACTCCTCGCGGCCCCCCCCCACGGCTGCTCCCGCACTTCCGGGCCGCACGCGTCACCCTTACGGGCGCGCGCAGACCCAGGCTTCCATTTATTAGCGCTGTGCGCCTGACTCCGCCTCCTCAGGTGTTGCGCGCGCATCACACGCTTCCCTGCCGCTGCTCCATCAGGCCCACCTCCCAGGCCCTTCTCCCCTATCAGATCCTTCCCCGGGCCGCTCCTCCGCTCCTCCCCTTGCTCTGATAGGCTCCAGCTTCCCAGGCACTCCTCCCCTATCAGGTCCTTCCCCGGGCTGCTCCTCCATTCCTCCCCTTCCTCTGATAGGTCCCAGACCCCTATTTAGTCTCCCCTCACCATTACCACCTTACTCTGCATAGCTTCTGTACCTTGGTGCTGACTGCTGTTGCCTGGCCCCTTTTGTCTTTCAGTTCCTGTTCCTGTCCCTGGATATTCTGCTGACCTCCCTGGATCTTGACCTTTGGCTTTGACTTCATTGCGCTGCTCTCTGGAACCCCTTGGATTTGGCTTTGGACTTTCTACCCTGCAGACTTCTATATCCCCTGGACACGGCTTACGGACACTCTACTACGCTGCTCTCTCCATCCCACGACCATTGGCTTACGGACTTTACCTGTCTACGCTGGAGTTTTCAAGTACGATACCTTTTCTATTTTTGTTACATGGACCACCTATGCTACTTCCACACTCCGGCCATGACCCTGTTTACTGCTAGGTGTGTGGTATTACTCCTTTCCACCTCAGTCCTGAGGTCACGTCTGGCTTGTGGGCAGGCCGAGCGTTACAATACCCTGCTTGTGTTTACCTTCATACCCTTCACGGACCTAGCGCTTTAATCGCCTTCACATTTAGCCACTGTTGTCCCATATACAGATTGCAAGATATATGATTTTTGGGAATTGCTTTGTTCTTTTCCCTTCAGCTATCTGTTCAGAGCTTTTAGTAGCTTTGGTTTGAAATGTAATAGCTATTAAAGTCTGGAATTCCTAAGTCCCCCTGCTGCTTTAGCAGGTGTAAGGGAAGTTTTGACTATCGCACGTTTGCATAGCCAAATAAATGTACAGTATTAGCAAGGGATTGGAGCGTTCCAAGAAATGTCTTATTCATTTAATTGGGATAGTTTGTAGAGCACACAACACTCTTGGAAGCATATTCATTTTCACAACATTAAGGGGGTCATGCAGAAAACGGCGGAAAGGCACTTCTCGACAGTTTCCCGCCAAAAATGCCTACCCCCTATTCAGTAAGGGGCGAGAAAGTGGCGAGAATTTTAAAAAAGCCATTTTTTTTGGCGTTTTTTTTCCCCGCCATTGGCGAGGCGAGAAGGCACTTTTCGCCTAACATAGACATGTTTTCCGCCACGCTGTATTCTAGTAGTGGCGAGTAGCTTTGCGCCGCTATTCGCCACTCTAGAATGCCGAATCAGTCACGCCAAAAAAAGTTGGCAAGTTGATGGTGAGAGGCTGCTGATGAGCGGCGGATCGGCACTTAGAAAAAATTCTGCCCTTTTTCCTGTCTGTGATTGATGCCGGGGGTGTCCTGAGAGGATACCATTAATACCAGCACCGGAGCCCCCCGGCATGCATCCGAGGCAGGAAAAATGCATTTAAAGGCCACTTCATTACCTTAGCGGCTAACCGCTAAGGCAATGAAGGGGTTACGCCGCCGTACCAGGTTTATTGTGGCTAGCGGGGGTGGGTGAAGGGGGTATTTGGCCCTTGTTGCTTGCTTAGGGCTTGCGGGGGGGTTGCGGGTGCACTTAACCCCTTCACGATTAACCGCTACGGTCATGAAGGGGTTAAGCCCTCCCGCTACCCACCCGCAAGCCCTAAACAACCACCGTTGGGGCTAATACACCCTTCACCCACCCCCGCTACCCACAATAAAAAAAATACACACACAACAGCCCCACACTAAATAAATAAATAAAGATATATAAATAAATAAATATATATAAATAAATAAATAAAGATATCTAAATAAATATATATATATATAAATATATATATATATATTACCCCAACAAACCCTATACCCCCTTAACATACACATATATGCACATCAATGATACTATAGGCCGGCGGGGGCCCTCGGGTGCTACCCGCAGGCCTGCAGTACCAATTATGTGCCCACCCCAAATTAATGTCAAAACACATATATACTGATAAATAAATAACCCCCCCCCCTTAACACATACAGTATAGTAATGGGCACAATGACTATTATCCACAAATGGATAATAGTGAATGTGCCCATTTTAAATACATAAAAGACAATAAATACATTAAATACATATAGCACTCACCCATGTCCGGCTGCCACGATGAAGGCCATCCTCATCTTCATCCTGTTCATGCCCCCTCCGATGCTGCAAAACAGACACAAGAATAAAAACATCCAATGTAATGTCCCCTAACCCCTTAATCACCATAGCGGTTATTAACCGCTACAGTCTTTAAGGGGTTAACCCACCCTCACCCACCACTCGGGAGGCCTACATACCCTCCCACACTAACCCCCCACCCCGTGAGGCCTAACCACCCTCACCCACTGCCCACAAGGGAGGCATACTCACATACCCTTGGTGCCAATACCCCTCCCCCACCCCCAGTACCCACAATAAAAACAATACACAGCCCCACATTAAACATCATTCTATTTATTAAATACAATACCCACCCCCTGTGCCCCCCCCCCATAAATACATGATTTATCCTTTTACATACATGGTTTATACCCCAGCCCCACGCGAGTCCCCGGCGGGCTGGCGGGTCACCTGACAGACCTACAGGGTACCAGCAACTTGTTTCACACAGGTTCTGGAGCCGCGGTGGTTCTCACGGAGGTCTGGGGAACTCACGAGTGCTCACTACAGGTCCGCGGTGCCCCCACGGATGTGGGACCACTGGTTCATCCCCGCACCTACGGGTCCGCGGTGCCCCCACAGATGTGGGACCACCGGTTCTTCCCCGCAGACTACGGGTCCGCGGTGCCCCCACAGATGTGGGGCCACCGCTTCATCCCTGCAGGTGTCACCCGTGGAACCACCAGCCTGATACCCGTGAGATACCCGAGGAGACCGCAGGTGGTCTCCAGAGGTCTCACGCAGAACCAAGGAACAAACCCTGAATGTAAAAAAAATTAACCTGGCCTATACATTCATACATACATCTCCCCCCCCCCCCCCCCCCCCCCAACACCTACAGTACAATAATGTGCAAAATAACTATTATCCAGATAGGGATAATAGATTATTTGCCCATTATTAAACATATTAATTAGCATATTAAAATAAATAAAGTACTACTGACCTCATCAATAAGAAGCCCCCGTCGCCAGCAACATCCTTGTCTTTCGTTGCCCACAAAATACATAGCCAATACAAAGCCAATACATTGCAATTACATTCAGATATCAATTAACCCCTTAAACCCCTTATCGGATAATAACCGCAAAGGTAATTATGGGGTGAAGCCACACTGGCTCGATACCCACCCTTCATCCATTCATTTGTACAGTGGCTTCATCATGCAACTATATATATATATATATATATATATCTGTATATATATATACACACATGATGAACCAATATACAAATAAATGTAGAAGGGTTATCAAAAACATGCTGTACTACAAATACCACTTCTCCATACAGACACACTACAATAAAATCAATTTCCTTTAATAATCCAATCTGATCTTCCAATCAAAATCCTCAAATGCCAATCAAAAGCCACAAATGCCACTGAAAACATTGCATTTACATTGTATACATGATGCATACAATCTATGCACCATATACATTCTGCAAATGAATGTTAACAATAACATATTCCAAACAAAATACCAATACATCCAAACAAGTATACTATTTAAACCAATCCAGTAACCATCAATCAATTTGCAGACATTAATTACATCCCTAAACAATTAAAATAGCATCCATACCAATTACACAATTAACTATAGCAACCGTTAAAGAGAACAAGTTACCAACATACAAAATAGAAGGACACCAAAAAATATTTTTTGGTGTCCTTCTATTTTGTATGATGGTAACATGTTCTCTTTAACGGTTGCTATAGTTAATTGTGTAATTGGTATGGATGCTATTTTAATTGTTTGGGGATGTAATTAATGTCTGCAAATTGATTGATGGTTACTGGATTGGTTTAAATAGTATATTGATTGGCATTTGATGATTTTGATTGGAAGATCAGATTGGATTATTAAAGGAAATTGATTTTATTGTAGTGTGTCTGCATGGAGAAGTGGTATTTGTAGTACAGCATGTTTTTGATAACCCTTCTACATTTATTTGTATATTGGTTCATCGTGTGTGTGTGTGTGTGTGTGTGTGTGTGTATATATATATATTTCTCTCTGTATATATATATATATATATAGTTGCATGATGAAGCCACTGTACAAATGAATGGGTGAAGGGTGGGTATCGGGCCAGTGTGGCTTAACCCCTTAATTACCTTTGTGGCTATTATCCGATAATAGGTTTAAAGGGGTTAATAGATATTTGAATGTAATTGCAATTTATTGGCTATGTATTTTGTGGGCAACGAAAGACAAGGATGTTGCTGGCGGCGGGGGCTTCTTATTGATGAGGTCAGTAGTACTTTATTTATTTTAATATGCTAGTTAATGTGTTTAATAATTGGCAAATAATCTATTATCCCTATCTGGATAATAGTTATTTTGCACATTATTGTACTGTAGGTGTTGAGGGGGGGGGGGTATGTAATGAATGTATAGGCCAGGTTTATTTTTTTTACATTCAGGGTTGGTCCCTTGGTTCTGCGTGAGACCTCTGGAGACCACCTGCGGTCTCCTCGGGTATCTCACGGGTATCAGGCTGGTGGTTCCACGGGTGACACCTGTGGGGATGAAGCGGTGGTCCCACATCTGTGGGGGCACCGCGGACCCGTAGTGTGCGGGGATGAACCGGTGGTCCCACATCCGTGGGGGCACCGCGGACCCGTAGTGAGCACTCGTGAGTTCCCCAGACCCCTGTGAGAACCACCCGAGGCCCCGCAGACACCTGTGGGTCTGACCCGGGGCTCCCAGACATCCGCGGGCCTACCGTGGGGACCCAATTGTGGCCCACGGTGACCCAAGGAGACCACCTGGGGGCCATGGCGCTTGGCGGGACCCACCAACAGGCCTCCAGAACCTGTGTGAAACAAGTTGCTGGTACCCTGTAGGTCTGTCAGGTGACCCGCCAGCCCGCCGGGGACTCGCGTTGGGCTGGGGTATGAACCCTGTATGTAAAAGGATAAATCATGTATTTATGGGGGGGGCACAGGGGGTGGGTAATGTATTTAATAAATAGGATGATGTTTAATGTGGGGCTGTGTTTTGTTTTTATTGTGGGTACTGGGGGTGGGGGGAGGGGGTATTGGCACCAAGGGTATGTGGGTATGCCTCCCTTGTGGGTAGTGGGTGAGGGTGGTTAGGCCTCACAGGGATGGGGGTTAGTGTGGGAGGGTATGTAGGCCTCCCGAGTGGTGGGTGAGGGTGGGTTAACCCCTTAATGACTGTAGCGGTTAATAACCGCTATGGTGATTAAGGGGTTAGGGGACATTACATTGGATGTTTTATTCTTGTTTCTGTTTTGCAGAAGCGGATGGGGCATTAGCAAGATGAAAATGAGGATGGCCTTCATCGTGGCAGCCGGACAAGGGTCAGTGCAATATGTATTTAATGTATTTATTGTTCTTTATGTATTTTAAATGGACAACTGCACTATTATCCATTTGTGGATAATAGTAATTTTGCCCATTACTGTATTGTATGTTGTGTATTGCAATGTTTATTGGGTGCAATTGTCCCCAATAAACATGCTATTATGCGTTAACCACTTCATTGCCTTAGCGGCTTTCCGCTATAGTAATGAAGCAGCATTAATGTATTTTAATAATAAATAATAGCATTTTCTTGTATAGCGCTGCTAATTGTACGCAGCGCTTTACAGAGACATTTTGCAGGCACTGCCCCGTAGAGCTTACAATCTATGTTTTTTTTTGTGCCTGAGGCACAGGGAGATAAAGTGACTTGCCCAAGGTCACAAGGAGCCGACACCGGGAATTGAACCAGCCTCCCCTGCAGCAATCTCAGTGTCAGTCAGTGTGTTTATTCACTGAGCCACTCCTTCTAATAATATTCTGCGGGAACAGGGGGTTCCCTGAGCTGAACCGCATTGATTTATGCCTCAGAGACCCCCTGCTTCCCAAGTTACAGGCCCCGGTTTGGGGCATCGGTTACAGTGTCGACACCATCTTTATTGCTGGCACGTAGCGTATGGGACGCTATAAACATGGCGGCGACACTGCCCACCTGATCACACATACCGGGGCCTGTATCTCGGGAAGCAGGGGGTCCCTGGTCCACAAAGCAATGCGGTTCAGCTCAGGGGACCCCTGCTCACTGTACAGTATTATTAAAAATATATTCATGCTGCTTCGTTACCATAGCAGATAGCCGCAAAGGTAAGGAATGATTGTGTATTGATATGTGTGTTTTATTCATAGTGTAGATGTGCAGAGGGTCTCCGGAGCTGAACCGCTTTGGTTTTAGGTCGGGGACCCCCTGCTTCCCGAGATACAGGCCCCTTTATGGGGTGCCGGTATCCCTCTGCTTTGTTTACATTCCGCGGTCACGTTATCGGGACCTTTACATGCAGAGGGATACCGGCACCTCATAAAGGGGCCTGTATCTCGGGAAGCAGGGGGTCCCCGGACCTGAAACCAATGCGGTTCAGCTCCGGAGACCCCCTGCACATGTACACTATGAATAAAAATGGTTTATAAAATAATTTTTAATGTGCCGATGTTTGCGCAGAGAGAGCGGCGGATAGATCTCGGGGACGGCTTCTCGGCAGCTTCTCGCCAAGCAGCCGTCTCGCCACCGGTTACTAGCCATTTTTATTAAATGGTGGTGGCGCATTCATTCGCCAGGGATTTGGCCCTTACAGCATACAGCGAGTTTAACACGCAAAAACATGGCTAGTTCCAAAACTGGCGAATGGTTTTTTTCGCTGCTTACTGCATAGACCCCTTATTTGGCCTATCCATGATATATACAAATGTTCCCATTCCCTGAGGTTTCCCTTGACCGCTTTCAGTAATCTGGGGTCGTTTTTCTCAAAGAGAACTGCAGGCCTAGGGGAGATATGGCCTCCCAGGCATTTTACTGCCAAAGAGCAGCACCTGAACTGGAAACTCTTTTTAAGTGCTTCCAGCATAATGTCCCTCAATGGATATTAAGCACTTCCGATTTGGAGTAGTTGATTTAAAAGTTTGATATCTCGATAAATCATTGATTGTATTTCATTCATAACGGAAGGGCATGGATATCAATGGGTTTGTCAGGGTGAGAAGAATGTCATCTGCATAGGTGGACAGTTTATGTAACCATGGCCCAATATGGATCCCTGTTATGTCTGGGTTAGATGTAATACTTTCTGCCAAAGGCTCTACTATTAAGGTGAAAATCATCGCAGACGGGGCACCCGTGTCTCATCCCATTGGTAATTTTAAGGGAATCTGAATGTTCCCCATTGACTTTCACCCTAGCGGATGGGTTAGTGTAAAGCGCTATATACAGCTTGTAATGGAGCTTCAGTACACATGTATGCAGATGACATAATCTTATATGCACACAGCCCTAGCCTCTCCGACATTGAACGCATAATTCAATCTGACTTTTTGAGATTTGAATTGGATTTCCCAAAACAAACTGTTTTTAAACACTGACAAGACTGTAAATATGGTATTTGGGACCAAGGCTAAATTTTTAA
The DNA here is from genome assembly GCF_040206685.1 of Ascaphus truei. Taxonomy (NCBI): domain Eukaryota; kingdom Metazoa; phylum Chordata; class Amphibia; order Anura; family Ascaphidae; genus Ascaphus; species Ascaphus truei. Next base: position 417,129,120 of record NC_134484.1, read on the forward strand.
CGCTTCCAGTGACTCAGCTCCATATCAGAACCAACACGAATACCACCCTAACTCCTGTTACTAGTTTTAAATACTTGGGCATATGGTTTGACTCCCATTTAACATTTGGGATGCACATTGATACACTGACATCCAAAACCTGTGCCAAACTAGGTGTACTTTACATGAACAAATCCTCCCTAATTCTAGCCGATGCTAATGCCAATTATCAACTATGGGGACATAGTATATGGCTCGGCATCCCAAACCCACCTTAGCAAACTTGATACCCTCTACAATTCAATATGCCGTTTTGTTCTCCAATGTAACTTCAACACACATCACTGCGAAATGCTCAAAGAACTAGATTGGTCATCACTCGAGTCTAAGCGTAAAGTTCATCATTCCTGTCTCGCCTTCAAATACTTTCTGGGCAAGCTACCCATCTATCTGTACAAGCTCCTCACCCCTACCACATGCAGCACTTATAGTATCATCTGAGATTTGACTCCAAAAGACTGTTGATGGTCCCAAGGTCAACAAAGTATCCGTCCGCTCTTCCTTCTCTTACCGTGTACCCCAAAACAATCTACCGGAGACTCTCACAGCCACCACCAGTCTAAGTTATTTCAAAACTAAAGCTATTTCACATTTTAATCTGGTCTGTAACTGTTACATACGCCTATAATATATATTATCTCTAACTGTGCATGCAATGTCTTGTATATAATGCATACCCTGGTCACTCATGTAACTATGTATTTGTAACCATGTATTATTTGTCATCTTAACTCTATGCCCAGGACATACTTGAAAACGAGAGGTAACTCTCAATGTATTACTTCCTGGTAAAACCTTTAATAAATAAATATATAAACATATATCCTAGCCCTATCTGTTCAAATGAATTTTACATAAAGGCCTAACCCACCCTATCTAATACCTTCTCTGCGTCCATTGAAAGGAACATTTCAGGGATTTGTCTAGGTTGGATGAAGTGTGTTAGGTTTATAAATGTTCTTGTGTTATCCCTGGCCTCTCTACCAGGAACACAGCCAACCTAGTCCAGGTTAATCAATTGTAGAAGATGGGATTTAAGCGATTTGCTAAACTGGCACACAACTGAGGGTCCTTATCTTGCTTTATGTGATATGGGCTTCTAGCATCTGACTCAGTAGGGTGTTTTTATCTCTGAGTGAAAAGCCTCCCTCATATGCTTAGTTAGCATGTGTAAGAATTCCTTGTAGTATTTTAGAAATTGTCTGCCCGGACCATGGCTCTTGCCCGTCGGCATTGATTTGATGCTCTCCTCTATTTCCTCAGACTCTATCGCTTGCGCTAACAGTGTAGCTACCTTTTGTTCCATCTTTATCTGTTTCAGATACTTAAAGATTTTGTTTAGAATAGTATCTTCACTTGGCTGTGGTAAATTATATCATTTAGCATAAAACTTTCAAAATTCCTCTCTTATCTGTTTTGGATTGTGCGCAGTGCTTTCGTCATCAGTTTTTCAGCACTTTAATTATTGCTGATTGTTTTTCTCAGTGTTAAAGCAATTAGCCTGTCTTGTTATTTCCTTTTTCATAATATCTTTGTTTTGACCACAGCTTTGCCTTTTCTAAATTGTGATTCAGCAGCCCCTTGAGTTTCCCTCTAAAGTTTGCTAGTTCTAGTCCTGCATCTGCTGTTTAATTTTTTTTATGTCTTAATCTACTGGATTTACTGGGTGAGTTTTTCATTTTCTAGGGCTCTCTGTTTCTCCATGAAGGATGATTAGCTCACCTCTGACCACACATTTATGAGCCTCCTAATTTATTGCGGCTGTTGTGTCTTTTGCCACATTAATTTGGAAATATGCTCTAAGAGTACTCTTGACCTTTTCAGCAACATCAGTGTCTCTCAATAAGGTCTCGTTGAGTCTCCATGTCCACTGGGGCACCTTTCTCCCCCCAATCGAATTTCAGCTCAATGGGAGCGTGGTCTGACCACATAATAGCTCCTATTTTGGCATCTTTAATCATATCGAAATTTCTCTGCTTAATGAAAAAGTAATAGATTCTCGTATAAACTTTATGAGAATTTGAATAAAACGAGTAGTCTCTGACTGAGGGTTTAAGTATCCTCCAAACATCCTGCAGATGTTGTGGATTTTCCCAAGGAGCTGTCCTACAGAGGGTTCGTTGTCAAGTTAAAATCTCCTCCCACGACTAGGCAGCCCTCCGTAAATTCGTGGATCACCAATAAGGTATGCTCCAAGAAGGCCTTCTACCCAGAGTTAAGGGCATAGATATTTGTAAATGTGTAAACGTTTTTTATATAGGGTACCTTTAACTGCTATATACCTGCCTTCTGGATCAGCCCATTCCTCCTTAATCTGTATGGGGAGATTCTTGCTTACAAGAATACCTACTACATTTTTCTTATCCAAGCTGAGCTCAGAAAGAGCTGATTGAAGTGGTGATCCAAAAATGTAGGCATATTAGACTTTTTGAAATATATGTTTCCTGTACATATAAAACATCACCATTCATTCTCTTAAATTCCGCTAATGCCAATTTCCTTTTATTGATTGAGTCGGACTCTTTAAAATTAAGGAAAATTAGTTTAAGCAACATGATAATTCATATTGGGGGTTACAAGAAAACCAGACCAATAGGCCCTTACGTGAAACTCATACAGCACTCTTAAACCTCTAGAGAAGTATGATTGCAGGCTCAATAAAGTATTAATGAGGAGTCCCTGAACAACACGTACAACATAAATTAAAAAAAAGAAAAACATATAAAAACACACAAAAGGTCACTGTCTTGTGGGTGGGTCCCACGCGCTTCCATCTCAATTTACTTCTTGTATCGGGTTAAAATATCCCAGCTACTTTATCATGGGGTATATCATGGCAAGGCAAGTTGTGTGTAGGGAGATGTGACAAGAGCACTCCAATACAACCTCCCCACTGTAACGCCTGTATGCCCGCAGACCTGGCCAGTCCCCAGTACTGAGGTGGGTAAAGGTATAACACGCACCCACAGCAGTCAGGGCATGCCCGGAGTGTGGTAGTTGCGTTGCCAGGCCTGGTGAGAAAGGGTTAACGTTATACTTGCTGAGTCCGGGGCGCCAGAGGTCGGAAGGTATTGTCCAAGAGCCAGAGTCCAGGGATCGGAGAGAGCAGCGTAGTGATGTCCGAAAGCCAGGGTACAAGGGCAGGAGATGGCAGAGTAGTCAAAGTCCAAAGCAGAGTTCAAGTTCAAACCAAGGGAATCCAAACAGGGGCAGGGACAGGAACCAGCGCTGAAACAGACAAGGGAGCTAAGCATAGACACTGCACACACAGGAGCTACAGGAAGCTATGCAGCGCAAGGAATGAGAGGGAGAAGGAGCGGAGGAACCAGGTAAGGAAACGGAGGTACGCCGAGGGGCGTGAGTCCCCTGACGTGAGACCAGGGAGCGGGAACGCGCGCGCACAGTGGGGGGATCGCGCAAGCGTGAAAACCGCGAACCGGAGTGTGCTGACCGCGCTGTGAGGGAATGAGGCAGAGATTGGGAAGGCACGGGAATGGAAGGGTTAGCTGGAGGAACTAAGGTGACGGGGACACGCTGGGAAGAGCGAGTCTCCCTGATCCGTTACATCCACACAGAAGCAATTTATGAAAATTACTATATGCTCTATAGCGTAACAGACCTCAAAGTTGGGCTCTGTGATGAGCTGGCCAATTCCAGCAGCTAATTATTTACCTATGAAGTCCAACTGAGTTACAGCTAACCGTATCTGAAGTTACATTTGAGCAAATACACTCTGCTAAACATTTTTTTTTTAAACTTACTCTTATTTTTACTTAATCCTAATTAACCTTAACTTGTAACTATATCGCCAAAAGGCAAAACTCCCTGAACCATATTGACCAACAGTAAAAAAAAGACCGTACTCTGACCGGCCAAGACATATATTTAAGCGTTGGTGGGCAATGATCAGTCACTGCCTTAGCAGGAGCCGAAGGCCCGGCCTGCAGTCGTTGGGCCACGCGCTTCCTGGTGTCTCCCCCACTTATTCCTGATTAGCTCTGCATATTGTGGGCTAAATTGCATCTCATGAAGGGCTATGTGCTGAGAAACCTTTTTTAAAGCTTGAAGCCTCCTCTCATCTATGTGCAGTCCAATGTCACTGATCATGCTTTGGATGCCATGTGCGTTAGTGAGCCCTACAGCCGGGTAAGGCCGGGGGGAGCAACTAGTCCCGGGGAAAATGCTTATACACCTGTTGGGCTCCTGGAAGCTCTCTATGCCCCAGGCCTGAACATGCGTGGGGGTGAAGATCTCGTGCACCCCCAGAGTTTTTCAGATGGGATTCAAGGGATTACCACCCACCCACCCATCCCCGGTTCACCCTTTATGCACGTTAAACAGATCCACACATACAGAGACACAAACAAATCTGAGCATAATACTTAAGTGTCTCTTTTTTTTCCACTTTCAGGCTGAATAGAAAGGAGAAACTCAGCGACACTTGTCTCTTAGAGCCGGCCAATGCTCAAAAAAGAAAGAAGCCTCCTGGTAGTATTCCGACTCATTCCTGCACCCGGCTCCATCTCTGTCGCCTCTGATCCATCTGACCGCAGTGACCCGGTCTTTGCCTCCCCTGCCTTTACCTCTCTCAGTCTGGTTCCATCTCTGCCTACGTGGTCGAGCCATCGTCTCAGCTGGGCTACCTCTCACTGGTCTATTCTCTGATGCAGGCGGCTGGAGCTCCAGGCCCTCATAAAACTGAGGCGAGTCTTCCAGTTCTCTGAAGGTGGGAGTTTTCCCCTGGTGAGTGGCAATAAACCTGAATGAGAACCCCTATTTATACTTGGCTCAATTCTTCTGCAGGTGATCAATGACCAATGTCCTGTTTCTCCTTAGCTGCAAAGTAGAGAAGACCAGGTCCTAAAATATCTTTATTTCATGCTCGTTTTGTCCGTTAAGTAATGTAGCTTAGAATGCCTAGAAGAAAGCAAAAATAAATGCCACCATCGTGAAATAAGTTTGGGATTTTAATGGATTGTATGTCTTTATTTATATAGCGCCATTAATGTACATAGTGCTTCACAGTAGTAATACACATTGTAATCATATAAATAACAAATAATATAAATAACTGGTCGTGGGAATAAGTGCTTCAGACATAAAAGTAACATTAAGGAACAGGAGTCCCTGCTCCGAGGAGCTTACAATCTAATTGGTAGGTAGGGAGAACATACAGAGACAGAAGGAGGGAATTCTGGTAAGTGCGTTTGCAAGGGGCCAAGCTTTATGTATCATGTGTCTAGTATTCACAGTGCTATTCATATGCTTCTTTAAGCAAGTGTGTCTTAAGATGTGTCTTAAAGGTGGATAGGGAGGGTGCTAGTCGGGTATTGAGGGGAAGGGCATTCCAGAGGTTTGGGGCAGTCAGTCAGAAAGGTTTGAGGTGGGAGAGGGCTTTAGATACAAAGGGGGTAGAAAGAAGACATCCTTGAGAAGAACGCAAGAGTTGGGGTGGTGCATAGCGAGAAATTAGGGCTGAGATGTAAGGAGGGGCAGAAGAGTGTAAAGCTTTAAAAGTGAGGAGGAGAATTGAGTGTGGGATGCGGGATTTGATCGGAAGCCAGGAGAGGGATTTCGGGAGGGGAGACACGGAGACAGATTTAGGAAAGACTAGACCGATTCTGGCAGCAGGTTTAGGATAGATTGTAGGGGAGACCGGTGAGAGGCAGGAAGGCCGGACAGCAGGAGGTTACAGTAATCAAGACGGGAGAGAATGAGGGCCTGAGTCGAGCAACAGAGGAAAGGGTGTATCTTTGTGATATTGTGGTGGAAAAAGCGACAGGAGTCGAGTGTGACCCCTAAGCAGCGTGCTTGGGCTACTGGGTGAATGATCATACTTCCAACAGTATTGTGGAAGGAGATAGTAGGGCCAGGTTTGGGAGAAAGTATGAGGAGCTCTGGTTTTGCCATGTTAAGTTTAAGGCGGTGGAGGGCCATCCAGGATGATATCGCAGAGAGACATTCAGAAACTTTGGTTTGTACAGCAGGTGTAAGGTCGGGGGTTAAAAATAAATGTGTGTGTTAGCATAGAGGTGATATTTAAACCCAAGAGATGTTATTAGGTCACCTAGAGAGAGTGTGTACAAAAAGAAGAGGTCCCAGTACAGAGCCCTGGGGTACCCCCACAGAGAGATCCATAGAGGAGGATGTTTTAGCAGAAGAGACACTGAAAATATGATGGGAGAGGTAAGAGGAGATCCAGGATAGAGCTTTGTTCTGAATACCAAGAGTATGGAGAATGTGAAGGAGAAGTGGGTGGTCCACTGTGTCAAATGCTGCAGAGAGGTCGAGTAATATGAGCAGAGTGTAATGACTTCTGTCTTTGGCAGCATGGAGGTCATCAATTATTTTAGTGAGGGCTGTTTCAGTGGAGTGAGCAGTACGGAAGCCAGATTGTAGAGGGTCTAGGAGAGAATAAGCGTTGAGAAAATGGAGCAAACATGAGAATACAAGATGTTCAAGGAGTTTAGAGGCAAAAGGCAGGAGGGAGACAGGTCGATAGTTAGAAAGACAGGGTTAAGCTTGCTGTTTTTGAGTAGTGGTATAATTGTTGCATGCTTGAAGGAGGATGGAAAAGTACCAGAGTAGAGGGAGGAGTTAAAAATGTGTGTGAGCGTAGGGATTATAGTAGGAGCAAGAGGTTTTAGGAGATGGGAGGGAATGGGGTCAAGAGGGCAAGTGGTAGAAGAGGAGATCAACAGTGACACATCCTCCTCTCAGACAGTGGAAAAAGAGTCAAGGAAGGCAGGAGGAGAGTTAGGAAGCGGTGTAGGATGGGAGGAGGAAACAATATGGATGGGAGGTTAAAATAATAATTACATTTACGCTCACACAGTGAATGCAAGCAAAGAATAAATTGTCCTCCTTTCCTCCTATGCATTTCGCTTGAACACAGCTATATTTTTTCCTTCTACTGCCGTATATTACCTATATGCTATATATTAAATCTGTTTTTATTGACATACATTGGTTTTAACACCATTAACTGTGATTCTAATACCCATAAGAGTTTTCTCAGAGCGCATGACGTGGGTTGTTTTCTTTCTAACACTTTCAAGTAATGTAGCTTCACTATGAAATCTCTACGCAGGTTTCAGTCTGAGGGCTCTACGGGCCCTGTCCAGCAATATATCCTTGGCAATCTCAGTCCACAGAAGGCAGGCGAAAAGTTTTTCCACATATCTTTCTATCTCCGTCGCCTGCACAGTTTCAGGAACCCATCGTATGTGAAAATTACTTTTCCTACCCCTGCGGTCCAGGTCTTCCACTTGGTACTGCAGGTCTTGTATGAGTTGATTCTGGCTCTGCACCTGTTGTGCTAGCAGCAGGGAGTCCCTCTCCTCCATGTCTGCCACACAGCCTTGCAGTTGTGAGAGTTCCGTCTTTAACTCGGATATTTCTTCTTTAATTTAATGTTTTACTTGTGCTAGCAGTTTGCTGATGTCTTTCTTTTTCGGGCGTTCTATTAAGACCTCTTTTGTCGCAAACTCACAGGGGGAGCCCGCCATTTCCTCGTCTTCTTACCGTGTTGAGGCTGGAGATTCTTCTACCCCCTGCAGCAGGCTGGATTTCTCTTGCATCTCTACTCTCCTAAACAATTGGGGCACTCCTACGTCCTTCATTTGGGAGGCATCTTGGAGGTAAGATAGATGGGGATATCTTATTTCTAGTAGGATTAGGTCTGTTTTATGCAGTAACGTTCTATGTGTGCTTCAGTATGTTTAAGGAGCTCAGGCACTAAGCAGCCATAGCCATCTTGTCAGTCCACGCCCACATCACCTTTGATGAAATGGTGTGTGTTTTTCGAGGTAAAGATATAGAGGATTTCCCTCAGCACAACAATTATGAATAAATTATAGGGAAGTGTTTCTCCTTGTTGAGATATAAGTTTGGACTCCTACTACCACCAGATCAGCTGATCTCAAAAAACGGAACACTTCTCAAGTTGCTTCATTCAAAGTGTTCAATCTCTGTCTTTACAAAATCAGGGCACATGTGAAAACAATGTTAAAGAAAAAAAAAAGGGTCAGCATCTTCAGCTGTATAGTGAATTTAATTTACACCACATTGGTAAATTTATGTTAATATGTTTTTAGACTTAATGCACTATTGTTATTGTTAATTATTAAATAATAGAACAAGAAGAATTGCATCTTTTATTCATGCAGCTTATTTAGGTATGCATGCCTGTGACTTGTTATGGTAATTTTCATACTTAATTTCTGAATGGGCAGGGTTTTAATTCCTAATTTGCAGCTAACGGTTCTTTTTTATTCTGCAACACCACTGACTTTACTGATCATTTTTGGATTTGTTCATTTTCACTTAATATTTATTTATGTAGCTAATATTTTTCTGTCCACTTTATGGTACCTTTTAATTATGTTGCATTTTCTGTTTCGATTGCAACTACTTATTAGTGATATGAACACTCCTCTGATCCTCTTTTGATATATTTTTTACGCTAATCCTCAGTGATGCGCTGAGAAATCATTTAGATTCATTATACCCTCTCATTCCCTCTTCTTGCCTTTTCACTGCCACCAACTACCTGAATTGCACTTTTTTTCTGTAAAAACACTTTGTTTGTTCTTTTTTTTTTCTACATGTTTCTACTCCAATTTTGTACATTTTGTTCAAGAGGTTTATTTTATTTTTTATTATTATTTTGGGTGCTGTAAGTATGATTCCTTCCGCTATGCTTATTTCTTTTGGACCTGCCAGCATTTGACACAATCACCAATTTCTCTTGCACTGTAAATTGACTTGGGTTACAGGACACTGTTTTTAAATCCTTTGATTCCAGTTTTTCTGCGTCAAAAGTAGGAGTGTGATGAATTCTCAGGCTCTCACTTTTCTGCTGTTTTGCAACAGATATCTGCTCTCATTCTGCTTCCAGGCAGATTAAAGGATCACTGATATTCATTTAACATTTTCTGATGATATTTAACTTTTTCTTCCTTCATTGACGCTGTTCACTTTGTCTGCTTTTGTGAATCTATCGCACACTATATCTCCCTAAACTCACTTTATATAAAAGCAGAATCTTTTATTTTTTTTATTCCCAACATAAATCACATTACTTGTCGTCTTGTTTGCATAACCTAGTCTTCAGTATTCCATTACACCAGGAGTGGGCAACTCCTCAAGGGCCACCAACAGGTCGGGTTGTAAGGATATCCCTGCTTCAGCACAGGTGGCTCAATCAGTGGCGCAGTCAACGACTGAAGCTGGGATACCCTTAAAACCTGACCTCTTGGTGGCCCTTGAGGGCTGGATTTGGCCACCCATGCACCGTGGGATCTATGCAAAGAAAAATGATGCACAAATTATAAACTCTTTGTGGCAAGGACTCATCCTCATGTTTTATGTTTGAAGTGTTTATTCCCATTATGTATTGCATCTCTTTATATTTTGTTGCATCTTTTACTACTGTGAAGCGCTATTTACATGGATGGGGGTATACAAATTAAAATATACATACTGTACATAATTACAGCATTTGAAATGTTTTTGCTCGGGCAGAATGCATTAGCAGTAAACAAGTTAGCAGCTTTTTAATTAGTAAGTGAAATAATTGGACTCATTTGGCTTTACAATCATTGCCTTTAATTATTATTTTAAAATTAGTAATATAAAAAATTCATAGCACTCAATATGGATAGTGTTTATCATCCATATTGATTCATTTTTCCATGAATAATATACACAGGTACATTTGCCCATTTATCTATCATTACCAGTTAATTTGATGTGTAACAATAAGACAGTTCATATGTCCATTACAATTTATGATTTTCACCATGAAAAAAAGTATATTAGTTGTTAATGTAACTTGTATTATTATTACTATTTATAAACATGTATCTGTAAATGCACTCACATTAAGTATTCCAATAAGCATTACATTTTGTAATAACTACATTATTGTTAGCAATAAAATATCCAATGTTGCCATTTTTTTAATGTATGATTTCGAATTATATTTAAAACATTACAGCAGATCACTGATTTCAGATAGGTGTTTATATAAAGGCCAATAACTAGGTTCACTGTTACACTGCATTTGTGCATTTGTTAATGCTGCAGTGATCTTTAAATTACCCCCATAAAGGGTAATGTTGCTTCCCAAAATAGTGGTAGGCATTAGAAACATCCCTCCACTGAATACAAGTGCAAGAGTGGACAGCATTGCTTATATAAAATAAATATGGTTGCGGTTTTAACAATTATTTTTAATAATCACTTATTAGCATGAAAGTATAGAACCTCTTCAGCTCTCCAGACTAATATGGCACAGTTTAGGACTTCTAAATTACTCCAATTGCCAGATATTTAACTCCCAAATAATAACAGTATATGCAATAGATCTAGAGGCCTATGTACTAAAATGTTAGTTTAAAGAATTTTGTGCGTTAAAATGACAGTGCTAAAAAGTAATACAAACCTTCAAAAAATGTGTCTTATGTTTGACGACTTCATATCAATTTTCTGTTTGAAATTGATAGACAGAATTCTGTTTGAATGTAAACGGTATTTTTAATTATAACTAGTCTTTCGTAAATATAAATTGTTAGTGTAATATTGTTTATAATAGCTATACTGTGAAAATAAACCATTTTGTTAACGTATATATATTTAAACATCCGTTCTCCGTCAAATACATTTTTGTGTTGATACATAGCAATTTAATTTTGCGCTAACACTTGTAAGAGTCTTTTTAGGGTTTATGGCAAGTTGAACTTCGCGGACAATTTTGATGCACTTTTTATTGATTTTGTTAGTCACAAAAATATTATTTTTTAGAACATACCATTTGCACCTGTACGCCAAGCGCAGCCCCTATCTGTACACCAAGCGCAGACCCTGTTTGTACGCCAAGCGCAGACCCTATTTGTGCGCCACAGCAAATGTAAAAAAAAAATAGTGCCGCAGATGGAGAAATGGAGAAATGTAGTCTTAGTACATAGGGGCACACCGGCTTCAGTTTTATATGTGCCAATTTTGCACCAAAGAAAAAAGTTTGGCCCGCTTATACATAGAAACCGACATGTGGGGAGATGATGATTAAGTAAAAGTCTGGTAAATACTTTTTATTGTTTGATGAATAGTAGTCTTTGTGAAGTCAACATATTACTGCAGTATTTCTCAAATGTATCATAAATATACTTTCAAGCTTCTGTTATTTGTCTAACCTAGAAACTGATATCTGGTGAGTCTGCCCAAGTTCTCTGCCATAGGCCTAATTAATACATTATCTTTTGTTCTGTCCAAACCGCATCCTGTTATGATTTATTTTTTATTTATAAAATATTTTACCAGGAAGTAATACATTGAGAGTTACCTCTCGTTTTCAAGTATGTCCTGGGCACAGAGTAAAACAAATAATACATGGTTACAAATACAGTTACATAAATGAACAAGGTATACATTTATATAAAAGACATTGCATGCACAGTTAAAGAAAATATATATTATGAGCGTATGAAACAGTTACAGACCAGATTAAAGTGTGAGACAGCCTTAGATTTGAAAGAACTTAAGCTGGTGGTGGATATGAGAGTCTCTGGTAGGTTGTTCCAGTTTTGGGGTGCACGGAAGGAGAAGGAGGAACGTCCGGATACTTTGTTGAGTCTTGGGACCATGAATAGTCTTTTGGAGTCTGATCTCAGGTGATAGGTGCTGCATGTGGTAGGGGTGAGGAGCTTGTTCAGGTAGCTGGGTAGCTTGCCCAGAAAGTATTTGAGGGTGAGACAGGAAAGGTGAACTTTGCGCCTAGACTCTAGTGATGACCAATCTAGTTCTTTGAGCATTTCGCAGTGATGTGTGTTGTAGTTGCATTGGAGAACAAAACGACAAATTGAATTGTAGAGGGTGTCAAGTTTGCTAAGGTGGGTTTGAGGAGCCGAGCCATATACTATGTCTCCATAGTCAATAATTGGCATTAGCATCTGCTGTGCAATACGCTTTCTGATGGCTAGAAAGGTGACAAATTTCTTCATGTATCTCAGACAGTGAGCTTACAAAAATGTGGTGGTACTGAGCCTGACACTAGCAGTTTCTGCCTTTGTTAAACATTGGAGAAAAGCTATTTGTACCACACAGAAAGATTTATACAATATTTACATTTAGAAAGCAGAAAAGCGGAGCGGCTTCTGAAAAAAAAATATATTTTTTAAACTTTCAATAAAAATGTATGAAATTAAGCAACCTCTATCCGAGATGATCCTATCCACAGCCATCTACTCGTTAAATATAAAAACATATAAATAGCTAGGCTGCTTGGATCTGCATAAAGATCTAAACAGTCTTTGCAAAATAGAGTCCTCCTTGGCGATGATACTTTTTACTCTTGCACAATGCAGTACATGAAGAAATGGAAAAACAAAAAGTGTAGAGAACAAATAATGAGGTATTACACAATTTAAAGGACAAAAACCACCTCTGTGTAATTTACCAAAAGCATATAATAGGTGCACCAAATTAAATCAAATAACTGGTGTCTGTCAGTAATTTGTGAACACACCACTACCAAACATATGCACCTATACACACATAGAGTGGATCTCAATGGATAATTAACCCTTTGTCCACCAATACTTAAAATATACACCGTGTATGGTACAAGACAGAAAAACACTTACAAAAGTGTAGCTGAATTATGTTACTGGAACCACTCAGCAAATAGAAATATCCCAGCAGTGAAATATAAGGGAAAAAAATGAAAACATAGTACAGCACTGCTATATACTCAGATGTAATATTTTACATACAAACAAACACATGGAATAAAACTCACAAATTATTCCTTTCTCTCAACGCCTTTCAACCTTTTAAGCCTGGTTGTGGGGCCCCTTCGGGTATGCTCTCTCCAGAACTGCTGATATCCACGATATCCACGCTTAGGCTGTGAATGCTGTCTGCTCCGACTCTCTGTTTGGAAGCCCACATGCAGGGAATCTCCTGGTGCAGCTTCCCAGTTTGGCGCTGCCCGTACCATCCTGATAACGTCACATTCAGTGACGCGGCGATGAGGCAACACACTAACAGTGCTCGAGCAGCAAATCGCAAACAGTCCACCGGCAGTCCACAATCATAAGCTATACGCCCCCCCAAAGATCTAAAAACTATTCAGATCTGCGCTGCTTTTCTATAGAAGTCCTGTGACCGAATATTAGAGACCTACCTTGCGGTGTGATGACCCAGGAGGAATGTGACCGTGTGGAAACTGAGTGGGCAGATCAGCGGAACTTGCAGCGTTGAGAACAATCGTTACCAGTCGAGATAGTTGCACCGTGTCTGACCCCCGACCCGATCTTGAGCAGGGTGAAACAGAGATTACTCTAATCCAGGGGCGTGGCGGCTCCTCCATTCCCCTGCTCTCACAGGTTGATAATGGAGGTTGGAGACTTTTCCTGCGAAGGAGAATCCAAGCACACCACATTGCAACGCTGAATCCCGGTGCCTGAGCCGAACTGGTGAAGCAGTCCCACAATTTGCACCAGCAGAATAGATCTTTATCAAATCTTGGAAGATCCCGCTTTGGACTTAAGATTTAATACACAAATATAAAAATAATAGTATAAGGGAGACAGAACTTTTATATTAAATTTTTTGTGTGTGTGTTACACCTTTTTGCTTTTTATGGGCTGTTTTTTGCAATTTATGTGCTGTTAATTTGCACTGATTACTTTGCAAAATCTACTGTATTTTAAAATGTACATTTGAACTGTAACTTCTCACAAAGGCGCAGCCAAGAAGCACATTAATATACGACTATGGAAAATATGTACCCTTAATGTTATGTGGGATCTCACAGACTTTTGTGAAAGAAAAAAAGGAAGAGATAGAAGGGAGGAAATCCTTCCTTGGAAAAAGTAAAATTGACCTGCTTTTTTGTGTTGTACACAGACACGTTTTTCATGTCAACTAAAAATATCTTATTGCGGTACTGTAAATGGCTGGCACAAAACAATAATGTACCAAGCACACAAAACCCCAGCAAGCTCTTTTTAGGAACCCCTGAGCCCCCACAAAATATATATGTATATAAGTGTCAAAAAGGAGAGCTTTGAGCGAGTCATATGTATACAACAAATGACAGAGAAGCCCAATGCTACATCCAACATGACAAAAATACACAGTAAAATACTTATATATTCTCTTGGAAAGGGGTCATTTAGTTTAACCCTTTGGCCAAAGAGAATATATAAGTATTTTACTATGTATTTTTGTCATATTGGAGGTAGCATTGGGCTATATATATATATATATATATATATATATATATATATATATATATATATATATATATATATTATATATATATATACATATTTACAATTTAGTAATGTGGGAGGCTTTAATGTCCTACAAAACAGAAGAAAGTTTTATAGGAGCAATCCAAGCAATATCGTATATGTGTGTTTTAAAATAAATCAGTTCTGTAGTATTAGATAATACTTACTACTTTTATTTTATTCATGTCTTAATGCCATTTTGAATGGGTTTTAAAGAGGCAATCTTAGCAGCTTAAAAAAAGCTGCACATCGATTGGTTCTCCCACGATTGATCAGCAAAAACCTGTTTCCCAGGGTTACTAAATGTCTGCCTTTCAGTTTCAAATCAATCCTTCAGTCCGTTTAACCCAGCCGCTGCAATGTATTCTTATATTACTAAGGTAACATTATCTGTTGTTACAGTTTACTGCTGGGAATATCAGCAACAAACTATCATAAATAGGAAAGTGTTGCAAACATCTTGCACTGCTGGGGAGGTGTGCTAAAACGGGTGTGCAAACCTTCTAAGTCGCGCCCCCGTGTCTCTTACCTGCTCTCTGCGGGATCATGGGATGTCGTCGCGACGTCATGTGAAGTCGGGTCGCCATGGCAACACATTGCCATTTGACAAAATTACACTACGTTCTCATGGCGATGCATCATCTGTTGCTCGTGAGTTGAAGGTTCCCTAGATATCTATTATCCAATGTGAATTTCAAAGAGTTTTTAGAAAAGGAGTGGGAAAACTGAAATATTTCATGCACTGCATCTTTCCAATCCAATACTTCCGGGGGGCTCAACTCCAGTCCTCAAGCTCCCCCAATAGGTCAGGTTTTCAGTATATCGGAGCTTCAGCAGAGGTGGCTCAATAAGTGGCTGTCGAAGACCTGTGCTGAAGCTGGGACCGATTGAACTGCCTGTGCTGAAGCAGGGATATCCTGAAAACCTGACCTGTTGGGGGGCTTGAGGACAGAAGTTGAGCAGCCCTGCAGTACTTTACTGGAATATAGCAAAAGCGGTACAAAGAGGGGCTATCATTTTATTTGTGACAACAAAGAAAAAGGACATTGAGCTTACAATTTTGAATAATTCAATTCTCAATGAACTCATGCTTATAAAGAATGTGAAAGTGCTCCTAGCTACCAAGGAAAATGTGATCTCTAAAACAAAACAATTGGAAGATATCCAGTATTAAACATAGAAGATATTTAAAAATACACCATTCTAAGGGCTGGGACCCGCAGCGCCCGGCAGCGCCCCTCCCGAGCCGGTCCCAGTCCCCCCTCATTGCACAGCTCACTACACGCTGTGACGCGTCAGCCGCCAGGGGATTCAAGAGAATTGTAATCCCAAGCGGCGACGCGTCACGTGGTGTGGCTGTGAGCCAATGAGGAGGGGAGGCTTCGGGGAGCAGGGAGGAGAGTGTGGGGGGAAAGCAGCGTGAGTGCCTGTCTGTGTGTATGTGTGTGCCTGAGTGCGTGAGTGCCTGTCTGTGTGTGTGTGTGTGCCTGAGTGCGTGAGTGCCTGTCTGTGTGTGTGTATGTGTGTGCCTGAGTGCGTGAGTGCCTGTCTGTGTGTATGTGTCTGCCTGAGTGCGTGAGTGCCTGTCTGAGTGTGTGAGCGGCTACATGGTTGAGGGGCTGAACGGCTGAGGGGCCTCACATCATGGCCGCACCCCCCCCCCCCCACGTCATTGCTGCGCCCCCCCCCCACCCGTTTTGGTCACGGCCCCCACACCCCCCCCCCCGCTCGCAAAAATGGCCCTTTGGACCGGAAAAAGCCCCAAGTGCCTCTCCACGCGTAGCCTGTCTGCAGTGCGGGCGCGTGGTCTGAGGCAGCGGGGCCTTAGCCTAAGCTAAAACATTTAAAATTCGGAAATAAACCTGGTCAGCTAGTTAAATCCTATATATCAAATCATTTTATTGAAGCACTGAAATATAGATAAATAAACAAAACCGATTGCAGAACAATTCCATTTATTTTACTTTTCATTATATTGTAAGGATCAAGATATTCTCAGAGAGTCCTTAGAACAGCTCCAGTTATTGAATCAGGAGATCACCTGTGAGGACTGGATGGCTATCCAGCAGAATTTTACACACTATTTAATTTAAAAAATACCTAGCTAAAGTTATTTGTAAGGTTTAATAGACTAGATGGGAAGGTAAATTCATCATTAGGGAATTTATCACTAATACCCAAGGCGGGAAGAGCTCCGGAGAAGGCCTATATTCTTATTAAATTTACATTATAACATTTTTACTACGCTAATAGCTAATCGGCTTAAGAAAGAGGATTGTTATTGTGGACACTCTCTCCTAAAAATCATCACCGCGTTTCTGACCCCGTTCAAGCTACCTGCGGGACTATGTTATTTTGCAGCGTACTGTAGTGACGTCACCATCCCGGTATTTGATCCTGATAGCACAGAGGATCTTTGGCTCCTCGTCGGGTTAAGCCGGGAGGTTAGCGGTGTTGGAGGTCTTGTTCCAGTGTGCTTTCTGCATAACCCTGTGGGGACTGTGTTATGGACTTCTTGCTACAAAGAATCATTGGAGACTTTCTGCTGCAGACGAGAGGAGCCCCTGACTGGATCGGATCCGGGCTGTGCATGCAGAGGGATCTTTATGAAGCAAGTCATTTATGTCCAGAAGTGGTAACATGTACCCTAAACATGCCCTGCTTGTTTGGTTAATCTTCTTTTATGTGCATTTTTTACATTTTTCACTGTCACAATATATGTACTTATTTACCCTATGAGAGTCGTGCGCTGTGTTTTCTTCTCTTTTACATACTGTCAGTTCAGATCTGTACTTATTTTTAACAACGTCCATTGCCGAAAACGTCTGCTAACAAAACAAATATGGGGAATAACTTAAATGTAACTTAATGATTTCAATTAATTTGATTTATGTTATGTTTTTAATTGTTAAAGAAGTTATAAAAATGATGTTTGTCTTCAAAATGTATGTTAATATTCATACGTTTCCCCTGTCATGTTTTTTTATTTGAAGGATTTTTCAGTCGATTTTTCTTTTTTGCTTCTTTATCAGATTTTCTGGCATCCCAAATGCCATTGCGGGTCATATTCGTGGCCATCCCTGTTCTAAAGTAACATTGGTTTGGAATTACTCCAGTTTACGACATGCACAAGTCTGATTTGTTCTGAATTTATTCATGTATTCAAATTGATATTTTTATTCTTTTTCTAAAATGAGGGAACCATTTATTTTTGTATTATTTTTTACTGCCTCATTTTTATATTCTCTTTTTGTTTTTAATGTTTTTCCTGCACTGGCTCACTATTGTTGTTTGAATGTTGTAAAATGAATGTTTCCTTATTATTTGCTTTCTAGGCTACTATTAAAAAAAACAATAATGACAAAAAAAAAAAGGTGGAGCAGTAAGTATGGAAATAATAAAGTAGAGGTACAGTGGACTGAGTTCTGCACACGACTCACTAACGGGAACAATAACATGATCACTCTGATAACACAAATGGAAGAGGAAGAGTCTCCTTTTCTGTTGCTCCTTTGCTTTGTTCTCCCCCAAAAAAAGAGCACAAAGCCCATGACGGTAGGGGCCCATGGAGTGCCAGACCTCATGATGTGGTAGCTAAATCATGGGGCACTCAAGTGGTTAAATAGACATTTAAATTGCATGGTTGATGTCCTGTGCTGCTATGAATGTTTTGGGAAAAGAATCTTAGACATAATGCAGCACTTTATGTAAAGTAGTTAAATGACGCCTAGATTGTGTTTATATACTACCTCCACCCAGTCTATAGGCGATCTGAGCTCTATTGAACAACAATTGTGCATGTCATTACATCACAGTGTGCAGGTATGCTCACTAATGCTACTGGTATTCAGATTATGTAACCAGACCACATCACTGACAATTGTCATAGACGTTTCAGCTCCCATTTTTCCTTCTTGCATATATTTGGTCATTGTTTAAACCTTACTTTAACAAGTGCCTTTTTTTAATGTAGATATTTTACAATGAACAATCAACACCTTTTCCAGTATGCCCCAGGGTATCGTAAAGTCTACTGCATAAAATAGCACGTTTTATCGTGAAGGAAGATTCAATAGAAAGCATAGGAGTTTTTGTTTTACTTTGGATATTGGTGAATTCCTCATGATCCCATTGAGTGCATGGGGCTTATTCAAGATCAAAATAAAATAATGACCACTGCTTCATTACATCTCCACTTAACACCTAGTAATGAAACATGTAAAACAGCAATATATGCAATATAAACAACAAGAAAAAAAGTGTTATTAGCCAACTCAACCTTTCTTATTGTTCTGATATGACTGTAGCATTTTAACACCTCGGGCACTTTTACAGCACGCAGCCAGCAAAGAGAGCAAATTCACTTCCAGTCTGCAGCGGAGTTTTATAAGGAATATTATATTCATTCTGGAACTGCAATGCTTAGTTTCAATGGGTTCTGTTGTTTCAATATGGCTTTAGGTAGATCAGATGGACTGGTATTTTAGGACGCCATAGGGTATCAAAACAAAGAAGAGTGTTCTCTGAGAAACAGCTATTTGGTTTTATAATTTTGCACTGGCTGCTTCATATACTGTAGTTTATGTATCTGAATAACATATTCCTTACATTTGATGCAGTTTTACTGTACCTTAGAACTCAGGGCTATTTACACTGACTAGGGAAAAGGATATCAGCCGTTGATGCACAATTTGATAGATTTCATTATAATGACTCCTTTCATTATAATGACTGCTTCATATAACCACTCCCAAGCGGGTAAAATGTTATAGTACAATGGGGACTCCCATTATAATCAGTCTTTTGACATCATGTTAAAGATTAGCAGTCCATGTTGTAGAGCTTCATACATAGTTGCCTATGTCTGCCTAGATTATTGTTGCTTTTATTCAAAATATCCCACCTGAAATGATGTTGTATTCATCTAGCAAATAATTATTCCGGCTCATTTTAGATGCACATTTCTGAGCATAAACTTAAATCTTTAGAAGTGGAACGTGTGTTGTGATGTTGCACTTATTGTATTATAATTTCCTATAATGTATTGTCTCTTTCGTAAAGTGCTGTGTACATTGATGGCGTTATATAAATACAAATAATGATCTGCATAATATTTTTTTACCTGCATAAAAAAGGGAAAGTACTCAACACATTCTCGAGTATTGCTTACCTTTTTTTTTTTAGCATGTTCTTGTATAGCGCTGCTATTTTTACATAGCACTTTACAGAGACATTTTGCAGGCACAGGACCCTGCCGCATAGACCTTACAATCTATGTTTTTGGTGCCTGAGGCACAGGGAGATAAAAATGACTTGCCCAAGATCACAAGGAGCCAACACCGGGAATTGAACCAGGTTTCCCTGCTTCAAACTCAGTGCCAGTCAGTGTCTTTACTCACTAAGCCACTCCGTCTTTAATTATTTGAAATCATTGAAAATATTGAGCTGAAAGTCTAACCTGAGACCGCGCGGAGAAGTTAAGGAATCCGAATGCCCACGTGAAGAATGCTGTAGCAATTCCAGAGTGTAGGGATTAGGGCTGGGATTTAAGGCGGTTCTCAGAGAATGCACAACGCTATGTATTTCTGAGTGTCACAGAAAATAGTATTTGAACATAATATCTCTCAACTTCAATATAAACAAACAATGAGACGATTTTGCAATGGAGTAAAAGATAAGGATGACATATTAAAGACAACAGGGATCATATACCAAATTCCCAGGCTGCACAAACGTGTTTATTTATAAAAATGTTTTACCAGGAAGTACTACATTGGGAATGACCTCTTGTTTTCAAGTATGTCCTGGGCAAAGAGTTAAATTGGGAATGCTACTGCAGGACAGAGGCAGATCTGCTGCTGATCTTTTATTTTACTAAACAGAGTGTGTTTTCTGCACAGTACTGCATTCTTGTTGCTGCTAATTGGCATTGGTAACTCACTCTGAGAGAAAAAAAACATTTTGGTTAGACTTATCAGGACTCTACTATTACTTTTGAGCTTTTGCCTTTGTAAGCATACGTCTGTACATTTCTTAAAGGGTCTGCTCTGAGCCCAATTCTTTATTTTTAGTCTGGGCTAAGCAGGAAATCTTGAATAACTGTCACGGCAGTGCTATTTCCCATCACAATACCTCACAGTGCTGCGATTAAATATTTTTACAGTGCTTGCAAAAAAGGGTGGGAAAAATGAGTTTCCTACCTATAAACCAAAATGAACTCAAGTTATGATTTGTGAGCCACACTGTGATTTGAGCGTGTTGGCTACTGGAAGATTTTGCACTATTCCCCATTTGGAAACCTCGCTTTGCAAAGCTTGCCAATTAAAAATGAGAAAATCATATGAAAACTTACCCTTTTGTAATATTAGTCTAACCAATTCTAAAGAATAATAATATATATATATTTTTTAAACTTGTTTTTTTACTGAAATATAAAGCTGAGGTTTGAACCCATAATTTTGTGGTTTGCCTAATTTTATAAGATTGATTGTAGTGACGTTTAGCAATGTAAGAAGCATTTACAATCACAACAATTGGACATATACCCTTTAGACGAACGGAATTCATTTTGCTCAGTGTACCTTTGATGTTGAAAAAGAAGCTACACACGTGTCATTGCTCTTTCCGAGTACCTGGTGGAGTAAGTGCCTCTCTCCTCCTATATTGTGTTACCATTTTGGTGTTTCTGAGAAAATGCTTTGATGTGGGATACACAAAATTGAATACTGAAGTGCCAAGAGGTTTAGGTGTGTGTGCCCTTTTCAGTTCTAATCCCCTCAGTGCAGGGGGGAGGGTGCTTGCAGCACATTGTTTAGTAATGCATTGCAGCCCACAAACAGCAGCAGAGAAAAGGTTAAATATTACTCCAATGTCATTGTGTATGATAAACTTGCACTGTATCTGCCTCTGCTTTTAAGATGTATCCTTTCTGACATGTGGTACGAATGATCCTCAAACAATCTCCTCAATCTTGTTTATGACCTTAAATGTTTTCTTCTGTTTCCCTTTTTGTAACTTTAAAGTTCTTTGAATCCCATTGGGAGAAAAGCTCAATATAAATAAAGTTATTATTATTATTATTATTATTATTAATAAGTACTGCTCTTTCTCTTGTCCTGATTGGAGGTACAGTTCTTAAGCCCATTTGAGAAATGCTGCATGTTATTTGCATTGTCTATAAGTCACGTTTAACATGACTGGCTGTGTTTATTTTTAATTTTTTGTAAAACCTCTTATTTTAGCATTATCTGACTTCTTGCATTGGTTTTGTCACTGTAGAAGAAAATACATGATGATGTATGAATGGAGATTTTCTGGTTAGGATAATAACATCTTTGAGAGGGATATTTAAGCTAAAAACAAAAAAGAGATTTAAAATATAAAAAGTGCAAAGAATCCCTATGGAATTAGATGAATGGGAATCAAGCAATCAAGTTGGATTTAGAGATTGACATAAGTAATAACAGTGGTGAGAGTAGATGCTAAACAATATTTTTTGTTATTATTACATGGTTAGAAATTGTAGAAATCATGATTAATACATTCCTTTATTTCAGTAAATACATTAATCTAGTGTTCTTCCTTTTATGGTAAAGGCCTTTAAGAATTGGTACCCAGTGTTTGTAACACAGATCTCAGAATTGTAATATTAAGGACTAATTGGCATAATTTGCGTGGAGCAGTGATATTAAAACAAATTGAGCTCCAGTTTGAATGGAATGCATTGTATTAACTCCTAGCCAATGAATCATCCGCATTTTCTTTATACTATCCATTACTATTTACACTAGGCCAAATATATTAGGCAAAAAGAAATCAATAAGTGAACTGCAAAAATATATACAAATAAATATATTTGATTAAGAACAAAACAATACAATATTAAAATGCTGATATTTATGTATTGGAGTCTCCCAGCTGCAAAACTCTTATTAAAAAATACAAACAACTGCTTTCAATAGAATCAGTTTTCTTGGATACATCTAGTGCTATTTTTGCACCACTATTTGTGCCAGTTTTAGGGTCAGGAAACTGACACAGTGGGTTATTTACTAAAGTCTCCTGGCTGCAAAACAGGGGCAAAGTCTGTGCAGGAGAATTGCACCAGATTTAGCAAAGGAAAACCTTGATTGCTTTCAATAAAATTCCTTTGATGAATATGGCTCTGTTGTTTGCACCGGCTTAACCCTATCTTTGCAGCCGGAGAGACTTTAGTAAATAGATCCAATTGCCTCTACAGAACTGAATGTTTGTTTAGCTTATTTATAAATTGTATTTGTAAATCGTGCACATCCATACTGTACATTGCAATCTTAAACAGATTTGTTCACCATTGTACTGCAAGCATTTCTCTTTTGCTCTGGCCTGTTGCATGAATCTGTGACTGGACTAATTAATCTGTTGCAGTAACATAATGGAAGGTGATTTGTTCATAAAATCATTCACAACCACACTCGCTGTATGCCAATATATCTCTTTTTATGTTGCTGCATTCTGCCGTTTTGACCTGGGGTGCCATCCTGGTGGCAAATGACAGCAGAGTGAACATTTTACGCTGCTTATACCACCAGCTCTTAGCAGACTACAAAAAGCAAATCAAATTGCTATCTTTATAAGCTTAATAACACTACCCTTTTCTACTAACTCCATGAGCGACGATGTCTGTCTGCATAAAACATTTGTGTTTCATTTGCATTTGGTTAAGAAGCTAATAGCATAATATTATTCGATGCCTGAAAAATGACAAAATGGCTCACTTATTCTAGTTCTACAAAACCTGAAGTGTTTTGTCTGAATGTTGTTGCTACTGCCCTTTTTTAAATTCATAATTAACATCTAGTAAAAACATCAGGTTGAAAGGTAAAGGAATTTGAAGGACAGGCATTTTGCCAGTATCACTATGTAACAATACATGTTAATGTATTCTTTTTTTTGTATATTTTATGGTGATTGCCGATCACACTGGCTGTACTGTGCCGCAGAAGAAGTTGAAACCAAATAATAATGATGATAATGTGATAAGAAAAAATGTTGTGGTCTTGGCAGCACTGGTTCATAGAAAGTATGGATTAATGGGCTGACGTAACCAATCGTAAAGTCTTAAAGGGCAATCTTTCACATCACGAGGAGAGTAACTAGTGGGTCATCATTCCTTATAAGCATTTCAATTGCTTTTTGTTGCCTGTCAATATTTCTTCATTGGCAGAAGCAAACATGAATTTCGTGTACTTTGTTTTGCTGTAATGTTAATCTCATTTTCAGCAAGAACATTGTTACAGGTAAGTGATCCGTGTACTTGAACAGGCTTTTATTGTAATTGCCAATCATATTATGTAGTTTGATTGGCTTACGTATGAAATGTATACATGTGACAGGTATAGAAACCCCCCGCAAATAAAGTCAGTATTGAATTGCTGCCCTTGCCTGCAGCAGAAAGAAGCAGAATAACGGGAACGTAAATGTTGAAAAGTGCGATTTTCAAGGACATACAATACTAAGAGTTGGTGGTTGCAAAACACTCAAAGCACAATTTTTCTCCAGTGAAATAAATCATTTATTTAAAAAAAAACGTGGTCTTTAAGAAGAACCCAATGAGTTATTCAAATTTTTTTATTTTTTAAATATACCACAACATGAATTCAAATATATATATTTTGGTTTGTAGTGCATTCTTTGCAATTGTATGCATTTAGAGAGTCTGTCTTTCCTTATAGAAAACATGGAAAAGAGGCCTGTCTGGCAGTAAGAGCTTCAATGAATAATTAAACTCTGTTGAGGCAGATATTATCTATTCAAAAGTATCATCAACTGCCAGATATTTTTATGCCAAATATATTGTTTGCCTTGTGGCGTAAATCCGTTTTTTTCATTTTACTGTAAAATGTTTAAAGGATCGCTTTAGGACACGTGTAAGACAGACAAAGATATTTTACATTTTCTTTAAATTGCAAGGTATGGTATTTTTTTTTTAAATAAGAAAATTATTAACATTGATAATAATTGATAGTCCTTGGTAATATAGTGTTAAAAAATTTAAAATAGGGCAGAATTTGAATTAAAAGTCATAATTCTTCCTTGTTTTTTTCTGCTCGTGTTGATCTCTTTTATTTCCACGTGTAAATCGGCCTAAAATAAAACAAGAAAAGGACACCGTAAGCAATAATAACATTTATCAACGTTACGTTTCCTTGTTATGCCTTTCAAAATGAATATCCTTTTATTGTACCGAGAATACATAAGGTCAAAGCTGTTATAATACATGTTCACTGACCAGTTACATATATTTATGTAAACCAGCGTGCGGAACTTGCTTAGTTAGCAGTCTGATTGTTCCTAAAACTCTCCTCATAAAGCGGTTCATAGATTCTTATACTGTACATTTTATTGTGCATGTGGGAAATTGTACGCAAAACAACTTCTAAAAAATGCACCGTTCAAAAGCCAAATATATCAAACCTTTCTCTTTATTTGTTAGTACGTAAAACATACTATTGTAAAATGAAACACAAAATGTCCCTGGGATAGTGCAGGAGTGGCCCAGTTGTTCAGGACACTGTCTCACAAGTGAGAGGCGGAGGCCTGATACCCAGGACCAGCTTTCTGTAGGTTATTTGTCTTTATCCGAGGCACCAAACTTTAGTCTTGTAGGATCAAAGATAAACCGTGGATATAACATCTACTATGTACAGTGCTACATATGCTGCTAGTGCCATTCAAGAATAGTACATTTAACTAGTTCTCTTTCTAAAGTGAGTTATCACATATTTTGGTCATTGTCTACAAATTTAATTTTGAATGCTGGAAAGAAATACATGCCATCGACTTGGGATTTTACAGAGGATTGTAGCAGAATATGTTTATGTTCAAATCAAAGTATTATCTACTTTTCTTATTAGCCTCTTTTTGGGGGTGACATCCCTAACATCTGGGTTACACGGAAAGCTAAGATGGCAACAGAGCATCCAAATGAAAGAGCACGAAAGAGCACTGTTTGAATGGAGCACAGCTCCAATAGATCAATTATCACTGTGCTGCTTGCCATTGTTTACAAATAGGCTATGTGTCAGGGTTTTTTGTTCTATAGCCTTTAGTGTTAAAAGAAAAGGAATTTCTGGCTGGAAACAAAATTAATGTGTAAGGGTTTTTTTTTCATTTAGATTGTTTCTCTACACAGATCTGAGTGTGTACAGAGAAAATGTCTTTTGTATATTGTGTCTGTAACGTTTGAAACTTTAGATGTTGTTAAAAGGAAATATATTGTTGATGAAACGTTAATGGGAAACAGGTTAGTAAAAATAGAATGAAGGTGAATGATATTTATGACTTTCAACACAGAAATATTTCATCTTGTACAGTGATGGCTGTTTGAAAGGTACGGTTCAGAAACAAAAATGACTGTTCTCCATCCCCTCTCTGTTTTATTACCCCAACTCCATATGTAAAATACATTGGGGGGAGGGGAGGAATAAGACTTATAACAAAATGAAACTTTTAGCGAATTTACTCAGTCTTTTTATCCTTGTCGCTTTTAGAATTTTTAACATTCTGTAGTCATTACAGTATTTGTTCTTGACATAAATGAATGTTTCACAGAAATGTGTGCAGCAAGCAATAAAGATGATTATCATGTTTTTTTGGGGAGGGGTTTTCACGCTGCCTCCAGTTTTCAGTCACTGGGATTGCTGACGCATTAATTCCTGATATCGTACATGTGTTCTCTGCAAAAGCAGGACAGGCTGCATGTGGTTAGTATAAATCTTAATAGCATTTAGGGAATGGGTTTGGGGCCATAATCTGAAGGAAACAAAAGGACATATTCCTGTGAGACATAGATACACTTGAGGATCTTTGATGTACTCTGAGTGATGGATGCTCTCTTTGTTATTTTTCTTTTTACTCCCCGTGACCTTAATTGCTTCAGTGTTTTGTCTTTAAATACATTTTTGGCAGATACTAGAATATTATTCTCAAAACAATTTTGAATACGTCATATTTGATGTGAGTTTTGATTATATATTTAAATAGAGGAATGAATAACTTTTGGCTTGAAAGCAACACATGAATCATTATATCTCACTGTATACCCATGGGGGCAATGTGAAAGCCATGTTAAACACAGGCAAATACCAGGATTTGTCTTTGATTTCTGCAGCTCGTGGCATTTCCAACAAATAGGTACCAATTCAGAAGCCGCCAGGTGTGGCTTCCATATTGCTCAATATTTTTTAATCTCTGACTTCTGGAAGTGTCTGCCATACAATGAGTAGTTGTCCAAGCAAAATACATTTTTAGCATCTTACAAAAATGCTAGTACATTTGTAATGTAACATAACAGAATACATCTTAGAACATTCTTGGGTGCCTATATAGTGGACACTTTTACAGATTAAGTAGCTCATATATTTTAGAAAGCACTAGGATACAGATTCAAAACGTGAAACCCAGAGGAAAGCATGATGTGCAAAGTAAGCTAAATGTATATACACGGTAGACTTTCAGACTGCTGCCTACACCGGAAACATGTCTTATTAGTTCCAGCTTAAATTGAGACATAAATGATTTCATTTGACAAATCCATATTAATGTGTAACTATTGGTCATTTTTTTTAGGTTTAAAATATAGATGAACATATTGTGCGAATGGTACATATTATTTTGATTAAGTGCTTTACAAAAAATGCAATTTGCATAGAAATGTATTTATTTATTTATAACATGTTTTACCAGGAAGTAATACATTGAGAGTTACCTCTCGTTTTCAAGTATGTCCTGGGTATAGGAACGGAATAGAAAGTGATGATTGATCCATTTGGTTTTCAAATAAAAAATGTAACTTTTAAGCAAGTCAGTGCCTTTTCTAGCCTTCTTACAGTGATTCTGTTTTTATGTTGTAGCATTATAAAGATATCACCTAATACTGTATTTCTTTAGACTTTCTGGTGTGGTAAAACACGACTGCCATTTCCTCTCATAGGAAATAGTGGTTTTGCCTTGTAATTATCAAATGTGTATTATGTGACATTTAAAGAGAAATTGAACTAAATACATTAAAAAAGTTTGCAAAATAAACTTAAAAGCATTTTCTTTTCTGTGTTTGTGGAAACACATGTTATGGGGGGGACGGCTCCCTCGGGAGATTGTTTACATACTGTACTATGAACGGAGAGAACCAGATTAAAAGGGAATCTTCAGAGAAAATGCTCTATTAGTTTACACAAGGCACACAAAATCTGGGGAAAGGGATATTACCTAAAGCAGCAATAAAACAATGTATAGTTAGAAATACAATTTGACAGAGAGGATAAACCAATTAGACTACAGAATGACCCCAAAGAGACACATAAAAATAATCAGAAATATAAGAATGAAATAGTAAGCTGTGCCAGAAACAACCAATTTGTACAAAGTAGAAAACAAAACAGTGACTGAAAGACTGAGGATTCGGACAAATTGATTGCAAGTCACAGAGCACCAGTAACAGATATAAGAGCAGTTCTACAAGAGCATAATGAAAGAGAAATAGGAAATGTTTTAGACTTCTAAATTAACCTCCACACAGAATGGCTGTGAATGGGCTATTATGAATTAATAAGACCCGATCATGTACATCTGTCTAAGCTACAAAGAGTTAGATATCAGCCATACGCTTGAAATAATAGTGAAGGATAAAGCGGACAAATGAGACTGGGAAGGCCTGTGTTGCAGGCAGAGTTGGAGCACAAAAGTAGGGAGACACTGTGCTGCATTAGAAAATCTTTATAACAAGGCCTTAATCATGAGTTGAGTCATTCACATCTGCGACAAAAACCTGGTGAATTACAATGCAAGCAGAATCAGTGGATAGCCTCTCTGTCTGATTTACTGTACAGCATGGGTAGCCAACTCTAGTCCCCAAGGGCCACCAACAGGTCAGGTTTTCAGGATATCCCTGCTTCAGCACAGATGGCTCAATCAGCGACTGAAACCCTGACCTGTTGGTGGCACATGAGGACTAGAGATGCCACCGCCCCCCCCTCCCCCCCCCCCCACTCTGTAATGTTACTCACACTGTCTGCTGTGGTTGAAACCACCATACAGTGTAATACAGAAGCAGGTCAGGTGGCACATTATGTGATCGTACAAAGGGCTGCTTGTGAGAGAGCTTCATTATTCCTGTCATTTTCTGGTAACCACACACACACACAAATATAAGTAGCCCCTTATGCCTAAGGGAACTACGCGGGTAACTACGCGTGCTGCTGTACCTGTTTGCTCACAGAAGGCCTAAGCCTCTGCCTCTGGGAGCCTGTGGTCAGTTATTTCTCCTTGCGTGCAGTGCCGCCACTTCTGAGGGATCCCAGCTTTGGCGGGATAACCCCTCACAGGAACCGATATAAAGTAATAAGTAATACACCACACAATGTTTATAACGAAGGTTTACTGTACACACATACTAACACAGATAACATATAATAACTGTACCCACAGTATGAACCCAGTGCCCCAACACGTGGTGGTTCCCCCAGAGTACTAAGGGTGCTGTGGCACCAATACCCCATGTGTGCTGTCCCAGCAATTCCCACCCAAATGTGAGGTAGCACTACCTCCTGTGGATGTAGGTGCACGTTGGGTACCTGCCTGGGTACTCCAGTACCCAGGTGCTGCTTGGCGTAGTGAGTTGGAGCGGGTCCCACGCGGTGGGGCCTTAAATACAAATTCCTTCTCTCCTAACGGATCCTGATCCTCCTCGTGAGGTGAGCTCCTGCCGGAGGGTGTCACCCGATTTTCTTGGGTACTGCGGCCTGATCCCAGATCGCAGAGCACCGCGTGGCCGTCCAGTCATAGGTAGAGAAATATCAGTAAGGGGAAGAGTCCCTATCTGGGGCCTTCCCTACAAAACTCCTCTATTATGGCTCAGGCCTAACTGGGACACTAGGGGGCAAGAACTACGCCTAGGCAGGAAGCACTGCTCCCTGGACATTACATTCTCCTTTGCCTGCTCTGTCCAGACTGGTGCGCGTGCTCCCTACATGCTGAGGATATCCTGTTTTCCACCTTGTTACACTCCTATTGGCTGGGCAGTTCCATGTGGTACAGTCCCTCCCTGTAGGGATTCTGGGACTTGTAGTTCCACGGCTGCATCAGCGGAGCTAAGGGTTTAATGTGCCAAGAAATCCAACGTTTCGGCAGTAATACTGCCTTTCTCAAGGTGTAGGCTCCTACACCTTGAGAAAGGCAGTATTACTGCCGAAACGTTGGATTTCATGGCACATTAAACCCTTTCACTGCTGATTAAGACCATGTGCCTACTTCTTCTCTACTGGATCATTTTGGGGACTTCAGGAGCTCCCCAGAACCAGCGCACCAGCAGCCAAGTACCCCACTATCACCTGATTGTCTGAGTGCGTGCACAACCCTCTTTCTATGCATCAGCGGAGCTACACTAAGATGGCCACCGCCTCCTCCACTGCGCATGCTCGCCACACTGTGCATATCTCAAAATGGCCACCGAACAGCTCCCCCACACCGGAGGCAGGGTAGTGGGACTCGGCTACATCTACATGAATAATAGCTAGGTTAGTTCGTGTAATGGGCGCTCACCACAAACAAGACGGGACCGCGAGGCCGAGGTGGGGATGTTAGGGTACACCGACCTCCAGCCGTGTGACGGAGTGCAAAGGGATAGTCGTATAGCCTGGTCAGGGTTGGATAAGTGAGAATAGTGATAATACTCGCCGTGGTCAGGGGTTGGAGAAGTCGGATGGTCGTAGAGGTTAGCCGGGGTCCAGGGACATAGAATGTAGAGGTCCAGGAGCAAGCCGAGGTTGAGAGAAGTCAGGGGTCCAGGTACAAGCCGAGGTCAAAACACTGAGAGACAAGACAGGAACAAAAATGCACAAGGCAACAGGACAAGGCAGCAGAAGCTTGAGGTAAGCCCTATGTTCAGGAACTAAGAATTATGCCCAGCCAATTTGCCAGAGGGCTTGCTGAGCATATAAAGGGCAGGTGATCAATGAGCCAGGAAGCAGCTGCCACACATTAGCATGAACTGGCCACTCGGTAGCAATCACCCAATGGTAGGACGGAGGTGGAGTGAGCCGCAGGTGATCCTGGTTTAGTGTGGAGTTTAAGGATTAACCCCTCGCGTGCTCTTCTTGATTCAGCGCCAGTGCATGGTTTCCTGCAGGCGTGATGCGTCAACCGTGTCGTCACGGGAAGTGACGTATGGGCTGGGCCTAAGCCCGAACCTGGAGGTATCCCCCTCTCTGACGGCGCTGCGCCTGTGGGTAGCTTCCCTGGTTGCGGCGCGTCACCCGTGTCATCACGGGACCTGTCGCAGGGGCAGGACTTAACGCTTATCCTCACAGTACCTCCCCCTTCAGTAGCGACCTCCGAGCGTCTCGGGGAGGGTTGAGAGGGTACTTCAAGTGTAAGGCCTGGTGGCATGTAATTGGTCCCGGGATATCCAGGATCGCTCTTAAGGCCCAAAACCCCTTCAATGGACCAGATACTGGAGACTTCCCCCGGTTATCCTGGAATCCAGTACTGACTGTACTTCAAATTCTTGTTGTCTCTCTACATGGAGGGGTTCAGGAGGCGAGACTGGGGCAGGAGATCGAGAGTCCTGTACAAATGGCTTCAGAAGAGAGGTGTGGAAAACAGATGGGATATGCATGGAAGTCAGTAAGCGAAAGCGATAGGCCACTGGATTGATCTTCTCAATGATGGTGAATGGACCAATAAATCTTGGTGCCAATTTCGCTGTGGGTACTTTTAGACAAATGTTTTTGGTGGATAGCCATACCTTCTCCCCTGGATTGTATGCTGGAGTTCTTCGTCGATGCCGATCCGCCTGGTTTTTCTGTATGGAAACTGCTCTCTTGAGATTCTCTTGAATCCTCTCCCATGAGTTCTGTAATTGCAGAATCCTGTTGTCAGCTGTTGGCACCCCGGATCTGGGTCCTGTAGTGGGAAGAACTGAAGGGTGAAAGCCATAATTGATTTAAAAAAAAAACGGTCAGTCGATTGTTGACTCACTCCATAAATTGTTGAGAGAACTCGGCCCAGGGTAAAAGATCTGTCCAGTTATCCTGGGTATCGGAAATAAATTGTTCTAACGATTGGTTAGTCGGTACTGTCTGACCATTGGTCTGGGGATGGTAACCAGAAGAAAATTGAAGAGAGAATAGCTGGGAAAAGAACCGCCAGAATTTAGAAATAAATTGGGACCTCCGATCTGAGACAATAACCTGGGGTACCCCATGGAGATGGAAAATTTATTTGACGAAAACCTCTGGTAGTTTGGGGGCATTAGGCAGGCCCTTAAGGGAAATAAGGGGGGCTTGCTTGCAGAAACAGTCCACCACTACCAAAATGGTATTCATAACTTTTGGATATCGGTAGTTCCGCGATAAAATCCATGGACAGGTGGGTCCATGGACAATCTGGAATCAGAAGGGGTTGGAGTAACCCAGTGAGTCTGTTACAGGGAGTCTTATTTTGAGCACATGTAGGGCATGCGGTGACAAATTCCTTGATCTCCCTTGATTCCCGGCCACCAAAAGGTCCGTTCCAGCAGGTCGATGGTTCTCCTAGTACATGGGTGTCCAGAGCTCTTGGATGAGTGACCCCATTCCAGTACCTTCCTACGATATGCAGGTGTGGTGAAAAGGAGAACCTTTGGGACTTCGAGACCCTCAGGGATGTTCATCAAAGAATCGAAGGTATTTGTGGAGATTATGCATGCTGGGGGAAGTATAGTCTCCTCTTGGTCTTCAGCCTTGTCCTCCACCAGGAACTGACGGGAGATGGTGTCTGCCTTGACGTTCTTTGAGCCTGGTAGATACGAAATTATAAAATTGAACCTGAGAAAAAAAAAGTGACCATCATGCTTTTCATGACCCCAACCAACGAGTGCCTTCAATGTATAGGAGATTTTTGTGATCCGTCAGTATGGTGACTGGATTTTCAGTGCCCTCGAGCAGATGCTTCCATTCTTCTAAAGCCATTTTGATGGCCAGGAGTTCCCGATTGCTTACATCAAATTTTTGTTCGGCAGAAGAGAATTTCTTGGAGAAGAAAGCGCCCGGGTGAAGTTTTGCCTGAGGTGTCTTCCTCTGGGACAATACTGCTCCGGTCCCGACATCAGATGCGTCCACTTCAGGGATGAAGGGTAAACCAGGGTCCAGGTGCACGAGGACAGGAGCTGACACGAAGGCTGTTTTCAGTCTCTCGAATACTTGAATAGCAGCAGGAGACCATAAGGCGGGATCAGCACCTTTCTGTGTTAAGGCCGTAATGGGAGCTACTACAGAGGAGAAGTTCTGTATGAATCTTCGGTAGTAGTTGGTGAAGCCTAGGAAGCGTTGTTATGGCTTTCAGAGTCGTGGGACGGGGTAAATCCAATACCGCTTTCACTTTGGCTGGATCCATGGCAAGGCCAGTATCAGAGATAATATAACCTAAAAAGGCCGTCGTGGTCTGATGGAACTGACACTTCTCTAACTTAGCGAATAGATGATTCTCTCATAGACGTAGAAGTACCTGTTTAACACGACCAGGATGTTCCTGTACGGACTTGGAGAAGATTAGGATATCATCAAGGTAAACAATGACGTATTAGTCAAAGAGATCCCTGAAAATTTCATTAACAAAGTCCTGGAATACTGCTGGAGCATTACAAAGGCCAAATGGTATCACAAGATATTCGTAATGTCCATCCTGGGTGTTGAAGGCCGTCTTCCACTCGTCCCCCTGACGGATTCTTACTAGATTGTAAGCTCCTCGTAAATCCAGTTTGGTAAAGAATTTGGCCCCCTGCAGTCTGTCAAAGAGTTCGGAAATGAACGGTAATGGGTACCGGTTCATTATTGTGATCTTGTTAAGGCCCCGATAATCGATACAGGGTCTGAGGGATCCATCCTTTTTCTTTACAAAGAAAAAACCCGCTTCTGCGGAAGATGATGATTTCCGGATAAATCCCCTCTGTAGGTTCTCTAGAATATATTCCTTCATGGACTTGGTCTCTGGAGGGTATAAAGTAGGAACATCCTCGCGGGGGGAACCGAGCCAGGCAGTAGATCGATGGGGCAATCGAATGACCGGTGGGGTGGTAGTTCCTCAGATTGTGCTTGTTAAAGACGTCCTGGAAGTCAGAGTAGATTTCAGGTAAGTGTATGTTTACCTGTTCCTCATATGCTCCCCCTGGATTGTATGAAAATATCCTCACGCTTTGGAACCAGTGAAGACAGTCCCACCAGAGGTTTTGAGCTGGTAGTCCAGACCTTATATTTTGTATTATTTTCTTTTTACATTTCACTATTTGCACTTAGCACTATTAGATTTTTCCTTAAGTGTTTTATTGAATTTATCACTTTATTGTTAGTGATCACTTAATGCTGTTTGCGCCTTTATTTTCACCTTCACTTGTTCCCGGTACTGAAACCCTGCATAATTTTTTGGAAGAGACAGAGCAGTTCTTCAAGCAATGAGAGTTTCATTGGAAGGGCTCCGAGTCAGTCCAGTCTATGCGAGGGTTATGCACTTGGAGACATGGGAGTCCAAGGATAACGTCGGCCATAGGGGTATGAATGACGTCCAATTGGCTCCTCTCGGTGTGAACCTCTCATGTCCGCAACTGAAAGGAAATGGTTTGCAGAGATATAAATGCAGGTTGTAAGGGGCGGCTATCAATGGTCTCCAGTCCCACTTGGTGCATCTTGTGTACCAATGGAATTTTATTTCTCTCCGCGAATCCCTGGTCAATGAAATTACCCCCTGACCCGCCCGTGCGGTGGTATGAAAGTAAGGGGACTAGAATCCAAGTTGGCATTTTTTTGGGAGGAGAAGGAGATCGTGTTCCCAGTTTCAGTCTCCTGGCTCTCACTGGGACTTGGCGTTTCCCGACTTGTGAGGACAAGCAAGTACCTGATGTCCAATGTTACCGCACTATAGGCAGAGTTCGGCATTGCGTCTGCGTTGTTTCTCGCAGGGTGATAGCTTATTGTCGCAAAGTTGCATGGGTTCCTCCAGGTCTGGCAGAGATGGATTAACAGCCCCTGTGTAAAAGCTGTGAGGGGGTTGTATACCTTGCTTGCACCGGGTTCTTTCGGCTCTTCTTTCCTGCACCCGCTGGCCTACCCGAATGCATAGAGTGACGAGCTCCTCCAGTTCTGTGGGACGTTCCTGTGCCGCGAGTTCATCATTCAAATTCTTGGAGAGGCCTTGCCAGAAGGCGGATGTCAACACCTCATTCTTTTAACCGGTCTCAGCAGCTATGGTGCAGAACTCAAGAGTGTACCGGGCCAAGGGACGGGTATCTTGGGAGATATGTAAAAGGGATGAGGCAGCAGTTACCTTGTGTCCGGGTGTGTCGAATACTCTGCGGAAATCCTTGGTGAAGCGTGCAATGTCGCTGGTGACGTCTGACCTCAGTTCCCAGATGGGTGAGGCACACGCCAGAGCATCATCAATCAATAGAAATGATATATGCCACTTTAGATCACTGAGACATAAAACGAAAAGGCATCAGTTCGAATTGGATGAAGCATTGGTTAATAAAACCGTGACAACCATGTGGGTCCCCGCCATAGTAAATAAGGGTAGGTAGTCGGGGTTCGGAGGATGTGGCCACAGGAATGGGTGCAGGGACTGGCTCCACAGAGGACACAGAGTGGAAAGGGGGATATTTCGTCTGATCAGTGATGTATTGAACCGTCTGTTGGAGCAGCTCCATGCGTTGGTTATTTTGCTCCAGATATTTTTCCAGTCTGTCAAACATGTTGGTGTGCATGCTCAAGACTTGACCCACCTCAGCTGGGTCCACGTTTTTGGAGCTGAGCATACTGTAATGGGTGCTCAACACAAACAAGACGGGAGGCCGAGGTTGGGATGTTAGTGTACACCGACCTCCAGCCGCGCGAGCGTGTCTGGAGTGCAGAGTGATAGTCGTATAGCCGAGTCAGGGTTGAAGAAGTGCGGATAGTCGTAATACTTGCCATGGTCAGGGGTTGGAGAAGTTGGATGGTCGTAGAGGGCAGCCGGGGTCCAGGGGCGGAGAAGGTAGAGGTCCAGAAGCAAGCTGAGGTAGAGAGAAGTCAGGGGTCCAGGTACAAGCCGAGGTCAAAACACTGAGAGACAAGACAGGAACAAAAATGCACAAGGCAACAGGACAAGGCAGCAGAAGCCTGAGGTAAGCCCTACGTTCAAGAACAAAGAATTATGCTCAGCCAATTTGCCAGAGACCTTTCTGAGCATATAAAGGGCAGGTGATAAATGAGCAGCCAGGAAGCAGCTGTCACACATTAGCATGAATCGGCCACTCGGTAGCAATCGCACAATGGTAGGGCGGAGGGGGAGTGAGCCGCAGGTGATCCTGGTTTAGTGTGGAGTTTAAGGATTAATCCCTCGCGTGCTCTTCGTGATGTGGCGCCGGTGCGTGGTTTCCTGCAGGCGTAATGTGTCACCCGTGTCGTCACGGGACGTGACACAGGGGCGGGGCTTAAGCCCAAACCTGGAGGTATCCCCCTGTCTGACGGCGCTGCATCTGTGGGTAGCTTCCCTGGTCTGCGGCGTGTCACCCGTGTCGTCACGGGGCCTGTCGCGGGGGCGGGACATAACGCCGATCCTCACAGTTAGAATTTGGACAAATGTAAGCAACAAATACAGAATTCATAAAAATATCTACATTGTTTATAAATTAATGTCATATTTGATCAAATTAACAGTTCAGCATAGAGCATATAAAACTTAGTTCCCAGTGTTCCCAGTTTTACGAGAGTAATTTTTGCATTCAAAAAAGTGAGAGTATCAGAACATATAAATATGCATACATAATACATATGGCCCACATTTCTGCTTTCTAATCATACTTATTGTATAAATCTTTCTAAAATATGGTGGAAATAGCTTTTTTCCAATGTTAAATACATTCGGAATTGTTTAATTATCAGGCACATTACCACTCCTTTTTTAGGCCACTTCAGACACTATATAAATTATACCACATAGATGTGGTATTCATTCTTTGTTCATTTCCTGTTTTTCTTTTAGTGTTTTTCATTTATATTAGTCCCAAAGGCCTCATAAGTTGGCAACTGCCATTCCTTGACATGTGCAACTATCTGAGATACTCAATGCTTGTGACTCACAACCCTAGTGACATATGACGCATGATAGGCATGTATATGACTGCACTTGGTTTTCATTTGCAGTTCCTGTTAGGCTCACATTTGTTCTGATAATAATAACTTTATTTCATATCGCGCTTTTCTCCCAATGGGACTCAAAGCGCGTCACAATTACAGTATAGTGTGCCGTACAAAGCACATATAATTGTTACAGACACAGTCCCTGCTCAGGTGAGTTTAAAATCTATGTGACTTGCACAAGGTCATAAGGAGCTGACACCAGGAATTGAACCAGGTTCCCCTGATTCAAACTGAGTGTTTTTGTTACTTTACTCACAGTGCCACTCCTTATCCTGATGATACAATAACACAGGGGTGTGCAAACTGGGGGGGGCGGGAGATTTTTCTAGGGAGGCGCAGTGGTGGCAGAGGCCTCGCACTCTTCCCCACGACAATTAAAGTAAATGCCGGGGGATCGCGTGAGGCACTTGCAACCTATTACTTATCGAGATTCAGGCAGCTGTTGACGCATTGCCATGGCAACCCGGCATCAAATGACGCTGCAGGGTCATGTCACATGACCCGCTGCATCATTTGACGCGAGGAACTGAGGTAAGGGGGGCACGAGCAATGGGGGCAGCAGGCGGGGGGGGGCGCAGCTGCAAAAGTTTGCGCACCCCTACTATAACACATAATGTATGCCTCACACAGTGACACTAAAAGAAGTTTGCTTCACAATAACATCAAGTTGCAACTAAAAGAAATGTGAAGCAGTCATTTTAATTTCAGTTCAGGAATGCTATAAAAAGGTATTTTGTATATAATAACAGGGCTCAGGGGGTTTCAAAAGTATCAGACTACTGCAATGTTAATATTAATTTGGAGGACCACCACACTTACAGGTGGCTCTGTTCTCTGAATATCTTTCAAAAGCGTTGTTCTTGGAAACGCCATACATACACTGCAGGGAGAGAGCCGTCTGAAGTGAATTTGAAAGGGGTCCACCCCGAAGGTCTTTTGGGGCAACAGTTTGAGAGACACTGCTATAGTTGTCTACAGTATATCTACAGCAGCATGAAAAGAAGACATGACCTTGTATATCAAGAGAAAACCGTCTTGTCAGTGAAAAAAACTGAGTTTACAGAAATCCATGATCTGCAATCTTGATTCGTTCTAAGGAATAGAATTTCCACCTAGGAACAGCTGGTGGGAGATGCAGGCCTCTGACAGAACACTGCAGATACAGAACACCTGTATATGCTCGATAATGACAGATTTATTTTCGAAGCCTAATAATGATGATAATACAAACCATTAAAAATGACATCCTCTTATTTGGTTCAAATGTTCAGCCCCAAAATTTAAGCGTTGGGAAAAAAACAATCAGAAATAATGTTCTGCAAACGCAAGGAACGTCTGAACACACTGCAATGAACTTTAATGACAGAGGATCAAACTTGTCAGTCATAAAACGGAACAACAAAACTCCCATAGGAAAGGAGAATAAATACATGTAGCCAGGGCGGGACTTTGACCTTCTGAGGCCCTAAGCTATGTCAAGTTTAAGAGGCCCCAAAAATTAGAAATAGATTTATTATTCTGACTGAAGGGACTTTGAAAACAAACATACAACTGAAATGAATGAAAGTGTTATACTAGCATTGTTATATGCAAAGATGACGGTGTGAAGCTAAAATGAGCCGTATTTGCACATCCCATTCATTTTATTATTTAAACATTTACTTTCGGGATTTTTGGAGAGCAAAGTCATTGATGATGTCTTCAAATGAAATGCCACGAAGTTTGTCACTTTCGATGCACGTGACGCCTAGGGTTATATTTGAACGAATATGTCCATATTTATAGAGAATCTTCTTTTTCCCATATCTTCTTTATTTATCATCCGATTTTAAAACTTGAAATACATTCATTTTTTTTCTATTTGTGAGGCCCCTCGTATCGTGAGGCCCTAAGCACAGATAGCTTATGCGCAAATCCGACAGCGCATGTAAAGTAATCAGGGGCACTGGCAGACCGCGACGTCCTTATGAAACAGTAACCAGGATATTCTAAAATTAAATAAATACATGGAAGAGTCTTGTTGCAAGAGTATAGATACAAGAAAGGAAGCAGCCCTATCGAAGCTTTAGCTAAAGTACCTCAGATTAATTTGTCCTTCGTTAGTAAGGACTGATCCACTTTACTTGAAAGATACTAGAACAACATTTCCTGTTAACATTATGTAAAGGTAGTAGGAAAAGACAAACAACTAACAGGGCAACATGAAGGGCACTGTTGCTAGGTGACAATCCTATTCCCTAGAACAAATTAAGTTTGCAGATCGTGGATTCCTGCAAACTCTGGTTTGTTCTCCAGAAGGCTTGGCACCGAGCAACAGCCGGTGGAAGAATAGCCTTTATCACCTGGTAGTTGTCCTCAGAAATGCAAGCCTCTCAGGCTCTGAGGGTCTCCATTACTGGTTCACAAAGGTATGAGGCAAAGACCACCTGGCTGCTTTAATAATGAGTGACAGGGAAACCCCTTTGGATGAAGAATTGGTTGTTGCTGCCCCTCTAACAGGGTGCCCTTTGAAATGGTAAAGTCAATACCTGCTTCCTTCATAGCATATACCATTCAACCTCTAATTGTATTCACCTTAGCTGGTTGGAAGAGCTGGCACGAGGTGCTGAATAACTATGAAAACTCTGCTGACTAGTTTTCCCCAAGTAAGAAGATAGACATTGCACAGCACATAAAGAATCTTTAATAAAATCAAATTCAATATGTTATCCAAATTGGATGTCCTGATTCTATCTTTGAGAATAATGTGGAAACCACTGTTTGTCTGTGATAACCAAAGGGTTAGGCACACCAAAGGGAGTGCTGCTCCTTTGGCTAATGCTAAAATGCAAGCAAGTTTGGTAGTGGGATTTCCTAAAGCAGAAGGAGAATTGTCAATTAATGCAATTTAAGATAAAAGAGGATCTAAGTTCCAAGTAGAAATGTAACAAGGGCACATTGATCTAGCTAAAGAAATACCTGTCAGAAGCTTCAGGTACATTTTTCACCAGTAAGCCAAAGCTGAACCACAGGCTTCTTTAACATTTCTGCGCAAGGAAATCTAAGGGCTCGCTCAGACAGGCTGCTACGGCAGCTTGCTAGCGTTCGCGCCCTGCCGCCCATTCCTGCAGCACAGCGGTCTGTGCTCAAACTGCAGGAGGCAGATCGCTGCGTTTTGGGGCGTGGCGGGGGCGTGTAACGAACACGTCATAGAGCTGGTTCGCCTATATTGGCTGAACCAGCTCGCGTCACGCAACTGTAACCCCAAATTACAATTTGGGTTGTGCCGGCAAAATGCCGCAGTGACAATGCGGCACTTTGCCGCCGGTGGAGTTTTCAGTTTGAAAACTCCCACCGCACAACCCGAATTTGCGACGGACGTGCGCGCGCACATAAGCACGCGCATGTCGCTTCGCCTTCTGTCTGAGCTCAGCCTAAGACTAGATGCAAATCTGAAGGGAAAACAAACAAGAAGCTCCAGATAAACTCAATTCCTAAACATAGAGATAATTGTATCACATCATCTTTTGGTCTGTACTTTCAAGGCTGAATTAATCAATAGTTGTGTGGGACCTGATAAAGACTGGAGCATCAAACCCCTACTAGGGCTGCTAGCCACTTCGATTGTGGTAAAGTCTGAAGCAGGTCGAAGCCCAGCGGGATTATAGCCTCTTAAATTAATTTGTAGAATATTGGATACCATACCTTTGTTGGCTATACTGGATACACTAGAACTAGGTCCTGAACCCTGTCTGCCATAATTTTCTGGAGAATCATGGGTATACAAGATGGAGGGAGAAAGGCATATGGATGATTCAGGTTTGTCCATGGGAAGAAGAATGCATTCGTGCTTCATGCCCCATGGGTCCAAACATCTCTTTGTCAATAAGAACATACAAGTGTTCCCCGCACTCAAAACCTCCTAATGTCCAATAGAATCCAATTGTTGTTGTGTTGGGAATACGGAAGCAAGCGATTCAGACACAGGACTAGTGGCTGGTTGCCACAATCAAATTCTATTGGACATTAGGCGATTCACTCTAAAGTGAAGTACAGTACTGTGTTTTTTATCTCATATGAGAATGGGCCAGAAGAAACGGTAATCATCGTGAGAAGTTGCCCCCCTTTTTATTGCGTTTGTCTCACCTGTTTGACTTTTTTTGATAACTACTCTTTGGATTACCACTGACGCTATAATATCGTCCAGTATCTGACCTACCATCAGATTTTTTTGCCTTGTTTCTGCCTTTTTTCTATAGTATTCTATTCTCCCTGTCGTTTTGCGATCTATGTGTGCTTAGGACATTATCCGGCTCATAATCATTTGGACATTGGGGTATAGACACTATTTGGACATTCTGTGTATATTTTACTTGTGTCGTACATTTTAGGTACAGCCTTATGGCACCCATTTGTATACATTTGTGATTTGAGGTTTCACTACCTCTATTTGTAATCTTTCTTGATTTAGCAGTAAAATACAATTTGGGGGATTTACAGGGATCCCCTTTGTTCCCCTTGCACTATTATTTTGTCACTTGGTTTGACTTATCCCCCCCCCCCCCCTTTCCTTTTTGGTGGAGCTTTCTGTAATTTTTGTATGTCTTCTAATCTCTGTGTCTGAGCCGTAGATGTTACCGAGTGTTAGTTTTTGCCTCGATAGAGCATCAGCATGTTTGTTTTGAACTCCTGGCATATATATTGCCGATACAGGTAAACTGTCTCTGAAGGGCACACAAAAGCCTGGATTTGGTGTCCACCACCTGATTTATATGAGAGACTGCTGTCCGGTTGCCCATTTGGAGCTGAACTGAAATGTCCTCTGTCAGATGAGGCAGAATTGCTAAAAGGGCATTTCTCTCTGCCCTGAGTTCTAGGACGTTGATTTGAAAGAGAGATTCTTCCAGTGATCACATTCCTTTTACCACCTTTTTCAAGGAGAAACGTCCCCACACTTTCAGAGAGTCATCTGATGTTATGATCAAATCTGGAGATTGACAGAAGGATGGTAAACCTCCCTCTCTTCCCCCAAGTAAAAATTAAAAAAACATGTACACCTAGAAAGCGGATATCGCTCTGTTGACTATCCACTATTGTGCAGTGATTCTTCACAAAGCATTTGATTTTGAGGGGCTAAAGTGCAGGACGGCACTTGGATTAACCTGTACCAGGTGTTCCAAAGGTGAAGACACCGGAGAAAGCATTTACACATATTGAGGTTTGCAAGTGAAAAAGTGCATTCTACAGATGTGGAGCTTTCTTTGCTTGACTCCCTAAGTGAGAGAGATTAAAGCTTTCCAAGGAGGGGGGACAGTGGTACTAACTTTCCCAGCACTGCAGCTGAAGCCCTCAAAGAAATCAACTTTTTTCCTTAAAATCTGTAAAATCCATTTTTTAATTTCCAAAATTGTTGTGGGCGTATGCATTTATTCTGCAAACCACTAATGTAACAATGGGCAGGGAGTAATCTCTCTCTTGCTCAAGACCTTGTTGGTCAGCAGTTAACAGCAAAAGATTGTCCAGATAAATTA
Source organism: Ascaphus truei (assembly GCF_040206685.1). NCBI lineage: Eukaryota > Metazoa > Chordata > Amphibia > Anura > Ascaphidae > Ascaphus > Ascaphus truei. The sequence continues at coordinate 417,171,156 of NC_134484.1, forward strand.
AACAAACCAAGCCCTGAAGTCTTAGGTGGCTTCCCGCACACTACATTACCCTGGAAAAGGAACTTGTATAAGGGGCGTTCAAAAAGGCCAAACCCCCTAACAGCCCACTGGAAAATGTGAACCCTCCACCTGAACATGTGTAACCTTCTGTGCGGTTCATAAATTGGGATAGAATTAAAGGTTTGTTTTAGATCTATCTTTAACCCAAAAGACTCCTGACGTACTGGCATGGTGAGAATGAGGCTTTCCATGCGCTCCAGCAGAGGGTTTTCTCTGGGAGGCCTGCATTTCCTTCCAGCTGTAGCTAGGCTCCCGGAAAACAAATGAGTAGGGTAAATCCCACCTTGAATACGCTTGTTTGCACTAGACAAGATATTTATTTACTGTACACAATCCTAGCCCAGATATTGGCTAAGTGTTTTCTTCTAGCTCCTTTTTTCTGGACACTAATGCTTCCTATGCATAATACCTTACAGGTGAAGGATAATTATAATTGACTGAAAGAGAGATGTCAGTTTAAAACAGCTTAATATATTATACACTCGCATTTGTGACATTTTATTTCTTGGAAGAAGATTTCTTTGTTTCTTGAATTATACTCTAGTAATTCTGAATATTACTCTTCTTGGCCTTTCTGGTATAGAATCTATTCAGCATAAATACAGGGAGAACTGACTTTCTACCGAGATAGAATTCTGATTCTCTCAGAGTAATACTCTTCCATTCCTACATCTCTCTTGACAACGGCCTTTGCATTGTTCGTTCTATGAGGCACAGTGGCTGTTTTTGCTTTATGGTACCAGACTGACATTATCCATTAAGGAGCTTTAGCTTGAACTGTTTATTTACCAGTGTGCCTTCAGTACAGAGGATTAGGCTGCGGCCAGGCTGGAAGCGGGCGCGCTGGCGCTTGAGCACCATGAAGTCATGCACTCTGCTTGGCCAGGCAATTCTTGGCCAACTTGTTGCGTGCGCGAGGGGTGTGTCGGGGGGCGTGGCTATGACATCACGGAGCTGGTTCGCTCTTGTTAGACGCATCAGCGAAAAGCCAAATCAAATTTGGTTGTGTCGCCAAGCAGCAAGTGCACGGGCACGTGCACGCTCGTGCGCATACACCCTCACCTTGGATGAGGTCATTTAGAGTTATCACTCTGAGAGTGAGCATGTGTCGGTGGTTCACTCCACCCTAGCCGCAGCCTTAGTGTTACCTTAGGGGCCATACTTTGAATTTCCTTCTTGCCTATCCATGCTATTTGATCTCTATAAAGTGTTCCCTATTACAGTGATCTTCATGCTTGTCAGAATTTGTTAGGTCCATCTAGTGCAGTTATCCTATTTTTACAGAGGGAGACCATTGTGGTTTGGGTCAAAGGGAAGTACCACGTGTCCCTCTTGAGAGGCAACGTGGGAACGGGACTGAGGAAGAGTCATTTAGCCCCGAAACATTGCCCCCCTGTTTCCGCCACATCAGCTCCCTGTATTGCCCTTTTTTGGCTTTTGTTTTCCCTATTCTTCCCTCCCGCCCTCCACCCTTTTTTTCCCTCTCCCTCCACCCTTTTTTTCCCTCTCCCTCCACCCTTTTTTTCCCTCTCCCTCCCCCCTTTTTTCCCCCACTCCCCTCCCTCCCCCTTTTTTCCCCCACTCCCCTCCCTCCCGCATATGCCGGTTAGGCTTACATCATTTTTTGTACATTTTCCCCCTAGATATGTGTATTCGTGCGTTATCTGTCACTATATACTGTATATCCTTTAAATTGTTTCGTTTTCAATACAATTTCAATTTTTGATCCAACAAAGTGTTGAAATATTATTTCCTATATTTACTTACGCTTTGATTGCTGGAAACACCTACCATTTCCCTGTATTATTACTGGGAAGGTTCAGGGTCCCTCCCTTTGTTCCCTTGCACCTTACATACTTTGTTCTCTCTTTATATCTGGAGTTCTGTCTATAACGCCATACTTTTTGTACATTTCATTGTATATAGTTCTTAGAACTCTGAAATTGTTGAAAAGGAGACGGTCACTTCAATACCGCAATATGTGCATATGAAATTTTTATAAATGGCAACATTTTGTGAGCAGCGGAATTCCACATTTATGGGATCTGTGAATGAGATCAAGACGTCACAATTATATTTCTTAATATGTAACAAAATGTTATCCCTAATTAAAAACTTTTCTATAGCAAAATTTGAATGTTGCACAGCTGATTTTTTGTTAATTTGTGGTGGGCGTCATTCAATCCAGCACATTTTTGCAGGTTAGTTTTCTGAAAGATATAAAAGATATATCAGCAAGTGTTAAAACAAAATCTGGTAATCTTGTTTTGGAAGAGCAAATAGTTTGAATCACCCGCACCGCTTTATTCAGGGGTTGGTAACCTATAATGTAATTGGCACAGTCAATAACATATCTAATTTGGCCTTATACTGTATCATCTTCTAAACCATTTCAACTATTCTTGTTCCCTCTCATAAACCCGGCAGAGATTAGGCTGATCTCTCAGGCATGCGACCGCAGAAGAAATCCATTCCACACACATTAACAGTTCACTGATTTGTGTATAGTTGTTGCACTGCAAAAATATAATACTTAAACATGACAGGAACAAACAAAAATGTTTGTAATGACAAGCAAGTGAATTTAAATACCCGTTTCCTCATTAAAAAAAAGAAGGAGACTACGAGGTCAGGCGAAGAAATAAAAGTGTATTGGTTAATCAAATGTTGGAATACACATTTATCTTATCGAATAACGTTCCACAGAATTTCTAAAAGAGGAAACGGAGATACATCCCAGCTGCTAGGCTTGCAGGCTCAACAAGCATCATGCATCTTCTCACCCCCCCACCCCCCAGCTTCTCTTCCCTCCACCCCCCCAGCTTCTCTTCCCTCCACCCCCCCCCCCCAGCTTCTCTTCCCTCCACCCCCCCCCCCCAGCTTCTCTTCCCTCCACCCCCCCCCCCAGCTTCTCTTCCCTCCCCCCCAGCTTCTCTTCCCTCCCCCCCCCCCAGCTTCTCTTCCCTCCCCCCCCCCCAGCTTCTCTTCCCTCCCCCCCCCAGCTTCTCTTCCCTCCCCCCCCCCCAGCTTCTCTTCCCTCCCCCCCCCCCAGCTTCTCTTCCCTCCCCCCCCCCCCAGCTTCTCTTCCCTCCCCCCCCCCCAGCTTCTCTTCCCTCCCCCCCCCCCAGCTTCTCTTCCCTCCACCCCCCCCCCCCCAGCTTATCTTCCCTCCACCCCCCCCCCCCCAGCTTATCTTCCCTCCACCCTCCCCAGCTTCTCTTCCCTCAGCACTTGTGCAGGGTCAAGATAAAGCAATAAAAATGGTGAGGCCAAGATTTTATATATATATATATATATATATATATATATATATATATATATATATATATATACACACATACACAATGAGAATCTTGACAACTGGTTTGGATATCAAATGTAAATATGTTGGCACTTTAGAAATAAATGATCATTGAGATAATAATAATAAGGATCACAGTTACGTTTACATCTAAACTTGTGAACCTGCGCATACAAATATGTGTTCTATATATTTTTTTGTTGATGTGTAAAAGATCCATTTGTTTAAGATAATTTCCTTTTCATTTATTTCTGTTTAGAAAGAACAGAAAAGAATCAAATGAATCAAATACATTTTGTAGGTAACTACATGTATTATCCGTGCAGCTTAATGTATGATGTTACCTTTCTAAACGTTGGTTTCATTTGTATCTTACAAATGAGCAACAAAATGTTGTACCTACAGTATATTAGTGAAATGCCGAGGTAAATGTATGAGCAGATCTGCTGTGTGGGATACATTATTAATAGATGAATGAAAAGCTTTTGGGAGGTAGTATTCACACCACAGAATAATATAATCATGGAAAATTCTTAAGAACAACCTTTATATTTTTGCACAGAATTGTTAGAAGTAGAGGATATGAAGACCAGAAAAGGTGACAATGACACAGTTGAATGTCCAAAATTAAAGTTGTTTAAGAAATCCTTTCATTCTTATAAATTGCAACTTGTTTAACATTTTTCAATTGAATCGTTACCCCAGCACGGTTGATTTCCAGGTATAATAGATGTTGAATGCTTGCAGACAATAAAGTATCAGTAAATCAGTCTAATAAAGACAGGTCAAACATCTATTTTATCAACACAGTCATTTAAGCTGCATCATTTGTCAATATCTTAATTTAGTAGCTGCGTCATTTGTCAATATCTTAATTTAGTATTAATGTAAACACTTTAATTCTTCCCTTTCCAGAGATATTTAAGTAATGTTAAGACCTCATATACTATGAAATGTGAAGGACTATTAACTTTAAAATGTACTATTTTAGTAAAGTTTCTTATCTACAATATAAAAGTAAACAGAAGCAGATAAATAAAAATTTCTCCTCACAAATTTCATAAGACGAATTAAAGATTGCAATTAGTGCATACAATTGCCCTTTTAAAAAAAGGTGTTTTCTTCATTTTGGTCTCACGACTATTTGGATCTGATTTGCTTGGGGCCTATGTACTAACAGATATTTATAAAATGTGTGTTCTGTCCAAAATGTCAGCGCTAACACAAACCTTTAAACAAAATGTGTGTCCTATGTATGAAGACAGAGTAGAAAGATAATAAATGCTGCACACTAATAAAAAATCAAAAGGGGAAACAACTACCACCGGTGCTCCTGGTTCAGGATTCTGTCAATCCAGGGTTAACGAAATGAAGAAAATCAGGGCTCCACGGATTTGCTCAATTAACTAATTTATTGCCAATAGACTTGACGTTTTGGCCGCACAGGCCTTTCTCAAAAGCAGTAATGCCATTTCTGCTTTTGAGAAAGGCCTGTGTGGCCGAAACGTCAAGTCTATTGGCAATAAATTAGTTCATTGAGCAAATCCGTGGAGCCCTGATTTTCTTCACTATGTATGAAGACTTCATACGTATGAAGCAGAATTTGTTTCAAATTATTTTTGACGCATTGCATCATGTTGAATATCTGATTACTGCAATTCAAATGAAAACAGAATGAAGTGTATTTTTAATTTGCTACTATTAGTAAATAGTAATGATTTGTTTCGTATTATGTATAAATATGAGAAACCCCTCTGTTTTTGTCAGCTTAGCTAAGTATTTTTCTTTCCTCTTTATATCTATATGTCTCAGTATTTTCTGAGCTCACATCGCTGCACTGTGTGTGGTTGTTCACTTAGTGCATGGGGTTTGCTTGTGCTGCAGATTAACAGTAAATCACATATTCTGCTTCAATTGACTATTTGATCTATATTTGAGTGCGGAGTTCCCTTCTCTCTAGTGTATGTACGTTCTGTGAGGGATTTAGGGGTCCATTGGGGTTCCCTGCACCTATATGCTATATTCTCTCCATAATTGACCTTAGGAGTGCTGACTCGCACTACTGTGTATAATTATTTTTAGTACCTACAATTCACATCTGTACACCAAGCGCAGCCCATTTACACCAGAACAAATGAAATTAAATATTTTTTGGTGCAGATGGAGTAATTTGAGCTTGGTAAATAAGGGCAAACACGTGCAAATGAAATTGAGTTTATGTGCCAATTTTGTGTTAAAAAGAAACTATTTGCAATGCTTAGTACATACTGCAGGCCTCTTTATGTGCAGTGCATTTCTGTTCCTATGTACTATATTTATAAACTTCACATATTGGATTCACTTTTAAAACAAGAAATGTTAAGTGGCATTAAATGTGCTATAAGCATTGTCAGCAATCTTGATGTTATTATTGCGGTAATTATGTCTCTGCCTATAGCAATGTAATTGCAGCTGTAAAAGCATTTATCAAATAAAGTATTCATTTACACACATACACACTTAGCTGATCATGGCTGCATGGGCTTTCTGAGCATCTCAGGCCCAGTAGCACTGAAGGCATTAAACAGGCTGCAATAAATTAACGCTGTAACTTTAGCAGCTGACATTACATTTTCAGTATATGCCTTTGTTTTATCAGATTTGTTATTTCTGAATCACAAAATGTGGTAAATGGATGTGGAAAATCTTTAAAAGGTGACTTTATTACGACGTTCTTCCAGGTTGATGACAGCGTTACATTGCAGATAGTTGCATGATGCACATGGAGGTAAAAGGATTTGCTCAGTGTCATAAGGAGCTTGCTTTGGGTTTTCAACTTCAGGGTGTACGCACTAAGCTTTGCAAATGCTTTTTCTGACACAACATTTGCACACAAATCTCATTTCAAATTGTATGTCCATGTACTACGCTGACAATTCTCCAGGGGCGGCCAACTCCATTTCTCAAGTGTCACCAACTAACAGGTCAGGATTTCATTGCTTCAGCACAGGTGGCTCAATCAGTGGCTCAATCAGTGGCTCACTTGAAGATAGCCTGACCTGTTGGTGGCCCTTGAGGATTGGAGTTGGCCACACATGATCTACACCATGAGCGTCAATATTGTGTTGTCTTTTCATGACTTAAAATCTGTTTATAGCGCGAGCGCAGAATGAAATTACTATATGTCAACAAAAAAGGGATTTGACGCAGCGCAGATTATTTGTAATATAGGGTAACAAAATATTATTTTCACAGTATCGCTATGATAAATAATATTACACTAGTAACTGATATTTACTAACACTAGTTATAAATTAAAAACACATCATTCTGTTATAATTTAAATCGTATCAATCAGGCATGCAACATGATGCAATGTGTCAAAAATTCTTTTATACAATTATGCATCATATCTATGAAGCTTTCATTCATACGACGCACATTTTACGAAGCTTTTTTAACACTAACATTTTGGTGCGCCAAAAAATTCAAATATGTTCTTAGTATATAGGCCCCGTTACATGTTCTCCTTTCTCAAAGACATATTGAGCCACAGTCATAAAGCTTTCAAAATGCGTGTCTGTCCCTTTTCTTTAAAATGATTGAACTCTCATGGATTGAAGCCTTTACTTTTTTATCTGCAATTTGTGCACTGGCAGTTACAATGTCATTACCACGGGAGAGACACTGCGTTATTATCAGAATCTGCCGCGCTCACTTGCTCAAACAAAATGGTGATGTCCAGAGTCACAACTTGTAGAATGTGTGTGCACTTTTGAAAATCACCAGGCATTTTCCTGTGATAGATCTAGTGCAGTTCATTTGAACCAATTTTGCCCTCATTTTAGGTTGACAGACTGATAAAGGCATCTATTTATGTTTTATCTACTATTTACAGGAGCAGTATTTTAAACGTTTGCTCTGTGTCCTCATGACGGTGGTAGTCCTGCACAGCTTTTCCAAATCTCAATTTTCCATAGAACCGCAGGAGTATTAAAAAACAGAATGCACAGAATTTAGCATTTAACAGCAAGGGCGGAATCAAGATATTTGGCTGACATTGCATCAGGTTGTCATTACTGAACTAGCAGTAATTGTTTACAGTTTTAGTACCTCCTAGCCAGTACTTGAAGTATGAAGGTACTAGGTTCTACGAAGCGCCGCTACTTTTTTAATTACAACCCCTGAGTACCACAGTTTTGTTTTATGAAAAACGTATAGCTCCACTTTTTATTTAAAGGAAAATGGATGTATTATTTCTAAACATAAGTATTATACAAATCTTTATACAATATGGTCAAAATAGTTTTTCATCAATGTTAAATACATTTGGGAAAAAAAATTACGCCATACACCTGCTTTTCCACAACCACTTTGACCACTGTTCTTAGCTAAAACCTCAAGCCTGTGGGGTACATTGAAACTGGCATATTGCCCTTTCTTATTCATTTGGAGTGTTGGTAAGGCAGCTTTTGATTACTCCCAGAATTAATTACCTAAAGAAATGGATCTCATGTCAAGTGTGTACACTTACAAAAGAAACCTACTGTATGACCTCTAACTTCATTGATGAAAAGCTCTAATATTAGTTCACTAAAAGACATCACAAACCGACATCGAATCTACTCAAAGAAAAATAAATGCAATTATCGTCTGTCTGGAGCCAGCAATGCAATGTTAGTAGCATAGTATGGGGGTTGTGAGTATGGAGGGTTAACACTGTATTACTTATAGGTCTACACATTCACATCACTTGAAAAGAGACTTATCCATCAGGTTCTCTCCCTTTTGGTTTTTGCGAATTGATACCTAAGAGCCCTTCCCCTTTTGTTGAACAGAATTTAGAGCTCCTCAAGTCTGGCACAGTATTACTACTTTATTTGTAATAGTACTTTTATCAGTAGGTGACCCCTTTGCTGTTAGGATGGCCTGAAATGTTAACAGAACATCAATCAATCAATGGGGACATGAAAACATTGTAAAGCAATGTATTTTAGGCTCTTTCTACAGCCTCTTCCATTGAGTTTCACAGAGCTGCCATGCTCAAAGGGACCAAAATATTTCATGTTTGTGGGAAAGTGCAGACTTCAATCCATGAGACTCCAATGAAGACCACGAGGACTCTATATCCAAGTCTCCTGGATGCAAAACTGGAGCACAAAGGAGGCTCTGTATCAAGACA
>NC_134484.1:417184677-417189677 GCF_040206685.1 Ascaphus truei
ATATTTTTTTCTAAGAAAAAAGGAAGAAAGCCATAACCAGCGATTTAAGTTGTGTCTTTTCTTTTTGTTGAGATGTTGAGCTGCGGGTGAAATAATTTGCTGCTAGTGGACAAATCCATGAATTGCATATTAATTTTCAATCGGCATTTCGGCAATATTCAAGCTAAATGAGCAGCCGGTCCCTTCCATTCATTAAAATATATGAATAATTATTAACACCGTATCTATGTGCATGTAAGTGGTCAAACATAAGGCATGGTGCATGTGAAACGTATTAACTTAAAAGCCTCCTTTACTTCTCAAAAAAGTGATTTCCAATTGAGCACATAACTACTGGAAACATGTATGTATTTATCATCCCATGATATCAGGAGAACAGCAGGGAATAGAGGGAATCGTAATTGATTTTCAAGGTTAGCTCTTCTTTTATTGAAACATATATTGCATTGTATTCTGTAGCCAGATTATATATCTGGTGTACTTCGGTTGTTCAGATAAGATTAATGTGGGCTCTTATAAAAAAAAAAAAAAAGATTATTTGATTATGTTTCATGTACTCGTGTACAAAAAGCAGGTGCGTTGGCTAGTAAAAAAAAAATATATACATAAAAGTAGAAAGATTGTGAACAGAATGAAGAATGCATTCAATGCAGAATGAATGCCATTATTTTCTAGCTGGGGTCTCCTGTGAACATTGTATCAGCACTAGCTTTCTTCTTCATGTGTGTCCAATAGCACCCTGTGTCTTGTCTATTTTAAACAACCGTCAACTCTATATTAACTGTTATTTTCAGAGTTTTTTTATACATAATAAAACTTCAGTAAAAATTGTGTATAATATGTTGAAATTGAATAATTGATCTAATCTATTTGACACACACACACACACACACACACACACACACACACACACACACACACACACACACACACACACACACACACGTGTAGATAGATATGCACAGCCTCCCCCTCTCCCTCTCTCGTATTTGATATACCATTTATAAAAGCTGGAATGATGGTGTCACAATAGTTTATGTCCTATTTATTTTCTGCCTTATGGAAGACTCTTTTAAATCTCATATATATACATAGAATAAAACAATTCCTCTGTTGGTTTAGATAACGTGGAGCTGCAGCATATTGATCCAGCGCAAATGAAACACTGTCATGCTGCAGCCACAACGTGTATACTGGAAGCAGTGAAGCACAATGCAGACAGGTCAACCCTAAGGTACATACCCTTCTAATGCCAACACTTGGACTTATGTAGAGTAAACCCGCTCGGATTTATGACGTGATGCAATTATTCCTTATTCATTTTTCCACAGCACATTCCTTGAAGACTGTAAATTTGACAAAGAAAGAACAGAGCAATTCTGGACAGAATACCAGGTTCAAACATACATGACATTTTTATTTTATAGTATTGTCTCCCCCTCCCTCTTGCTGTGTGTGTGTGTGTGTGTGTGTGTGTGTGTGTGTGTGTGTGTGTGTGGTGTGTGTGTGTGTGTGTGTGTGTGTGTGTGTGTGTGTGTGTGTGTGTGTGTGTATACACACACACGTGTGTCAAATAAATATACATACACATAATATATGTTTTAAATTTCTTTCAGAAAAACAAGGATTCTTTGGAAATCCTGCTTGAAAGGTCAGTCCACCACTATGGTTACACGAATCAGTTTGTATAATGCAAAACATTTACCATAAAATGTGCTTTCTTTGTTTCAAACAAATCCTAGGTAGGCTTTTTTTCCCTAGTGAACCCGTGTACATTATGTTGTGGACAATTTGTCACTGCCTGGATTGTTTCCTTTTCTAGCATAGGTAGATGCCCTCCACATGTAACTGATATTTCCTGGCGTCTTGAATATCAAATAAAGGTAATTAAAAAATCCCATATGTACACGTGATAGTTATACTTTATGTTGTGTATTTCTGATAGTTTCAACGACGATTTTTTTTTATATATATATTTATTTTTTTAGACTAACCAACTCCACAAAACGTATCGACCAGCCTATCTAGTGAAATTAAACGTAGAGGTAACTGCAAATCAGTATTTGGAATTTAAATGAATTAATTGCTGGATTTGTGCAGTGTGTATTCAACTCTATCATTGTATTTCAGAGTTCCGATCCCAGCCAGAACCCAGATATTAGTTTTAATTGTTCTATGGAACAAATGCAGGTATTGTTTTCTTTTATTGTGTTTTGCCTTACTTGTTGGCTATCATTATCCAATATAAATATCGTTTGAACTCTATAAGCCACTCAACGTGTTTTCCACCCTGACATGACTACTCTCTTCTTTTTTTGTCAAAGGAGAAGAAAGCTTTAGTAGAACTTAATGTGCTAGCAAACTGAACTCATTGTGCTGGAATTAGTCAAAAAGTATTCTGGAAATACTGGTACAAGCCATATAATTGTGTATGATAAAATAAAACAGGAGAGCATAATGCATATTTAGTATGGATTTGAATTGTATCTTTAAATCAATGGTGTCTGTATGTTAAGGTGTTCAGCGTTGTACTAAATTGTTCAACACTTGTATATCATCAATAAAACTCAGGTTAGTGTAAAACTCAGTCTAACAAATGATCAGACTACGAATTTGTATCAGCCCGTTTCTATTTTTTAAATCGAAAATGAAGAAACTGGTATGTTTATAATGAGTAAGTTAAATTCTTAGATGTTTTCTTACCCCCTTGAAATGGACATTAAACAAGTTCGATTGATTTGTATACTTTATGATCAACTATGCTTTACCTTCCATGTATTTTTTTTCTACTTATACAACAGTTTGCTGAGCCACATACATATAAATGCCCTTTTTGAGAATTTATGAAATTATTATCAGGATAGACTTCTGCAAATTTGTATTATTACCAATATACGATTTCTAGTATACCACCTTTCCAAAATCGTTATCCTTTACCATTAGTACAGATTTTTGAAGAACCTTTAAATATTATGATAGTCTAGTCTCAATGTGGATTGCATTGGTTAATTTTTTTTATAGATTTCTTCAATGTATATTATGCTGCAGCATGTTTTAACAAATCAGTTTAGCAAATGTGTCCTGTAAAATTAAGATTTTATTGAATTCATTTGTCATTCTAACTTTTGTAGAAATGTAAAGAACTGCATGCTAATGAATGAGTTTGTGTGTGTGTTTGTTTTTTACTTTCAAGTATTTATTATACAGTTTACTTATCAGTCACGTTACATTGCAGTTCACATTCTCTACACTGCTAACTCCCTGATGTTTTGTGTCTTATTTATTTTATTGGATTTTCATTCATTTAAATCTGAAAGGGAGATACACTAAATTGGTCGCCCTTTCTAGTCTTTCTACCCACGTTATTGTTGTTGTTGTGTGATGCTGTATAAAATTGAAATCAATTCTCAAACGTGCTTTGTGTGGCTGTCCTAAATAAACCTATGGGTGCTAGATCTGGAAAGTTTTTAAACTTTCACATGTTTCTGTTTTTGTTCTTTAGGATTTAGTAGGGAAACTTAAAGATGCCGCAAAAAGCCTAGAGAGGACAACTCAGATGTGACCTTGTGTCCCTATTACGTGCAGCAATGCGATGAGGATCAGAGGATCCTGAAGCAATGACATTTCTTGTGCTTAACCTCTTGTTTTCCTGTTCTGAAAGGCAGATCGTTATTTTTGCATTCCATGTCAAATCTGTACATTTTCTTACCTGAAAACCTTCATGATAATAAAATATAAACGCTTGCTCTATGGTCTGATGTTTTCTGAAAGGGTCACATGCATTGATTGCGTTTTAATAAGGTTTAACATTTGTTTATTTCCAAAGATCAAAACGTTGTTAATACTAAATGGTGCCAATAAAAAAGTTATATGCATATGTTACTGCTGTTCAACTGCGTATTGAAGTGACACATTTGATTAGAATACTGTAAAAAAATGTTTATCACTAAAAATCTACAATCTTATTCACAATAATTTAAACAATGGCTTTCTTGTTGTGCTTTACTAAAATGCAATAATTTCGCCTCACTTACACAGAGACTTCTGTAAAGACTGTATATTTCTTTTCGGTCTAGCAGGGCAAATAATGGTTTGATGATATCAAGTTACATGATTTGTTCAAGAGATCGTTGGCTTTTGTTATTTTGGTATGACATCCTGCGTATTACAGCGTATTACTGTATAAATGTGGGTTTTAGTCGTGCACCCGAAAGACCTCACTGTGTAAAGTGGGTTCCACTTATTCTTCATCAGGCAGAGATGAGCCTGCACTGTAGGAAATGTGCAAAGTCAAATATGTATGTTCCCAAAACTTTCCGGCCAGACTGGAATAAGATTCCTTGTTGATATAAAGAAAGCCCTCCCTGTATTTGGTATTCAATATTATAAACCCAAATCAAAAGGTGAATTTCATCATACTTTTTTTTATTTTTAACTCTGGATATCTTTTTGTTTTCTTTTTTTTTATTTCTGTACGCCGTTTCCTAATGTGTTTTAAGTCTATCAAAATATACACTAAAGACATTACTACTTAAAAAACAATTGTAGGAAGATATAATGAGGCTGAGTTTGAAGTCTGAAGGAGTTTAATTCATACAATGGATGTTAGGATGATTTGTGTCTTTTCATTGGGTTGGTTTGGGGACTCCTGCTCTTGTATGTAAAATACAATTATAAGGAGGCGAATTAGTATGCAGGAGACTTGTAAGAATAATATTGTAGGAGGGTTGAGGGATCCCTTCTTTCCTTTGCTTGTGTTTCTATTGTGGAATGAGTTGGCCGAGTAATCATCTTCCCACAAATATCCCTGGACAAGCTGCAGAGATACTATTTCTGAGACTTATCGTTCATTTGTTTCCTGCTGTTTCTATTATTATTATTATATGCTATTAGTATATTATACTATATACGAAAATAGACGAGCAAACTCACGCAGAGACGAGTATACCCGTGCAACCCGCATTGGATTCCTATGTATGAGTAAAACCCTGTGGTATATT